>NC_069134.1:48323258-48547517 GCF_026914265.1 Mya arenaria
TTTATGCCCCTGGGGTCATTACTGCCCCCCCCCCCCCACAGAGAATGTCCCGCAAGGGACCAGGGAGGCAAATGGAAATGACCTCGGTGATGTTGGCGGAGGCCCAGGGAAGAGTTCTCTTTTCTTTGTAAGGGACGGACTCCCCCCCCCCCCCCCCCTTAAATTGGGAAATATTAAAAACCTTTTTGTCTGAAACCACTATGCAAATTCTTGCTATTTTGAACAAGGCTTTATTTAGTGGTCCACTACCATGATTGTTCAAATTATGCCCCTTGGGTCAAAACTGGCACTGCCCTGGGTGTCACAATTTTCCTAGAGACTTATTTAAGAAATATTTTCAAAATCTTCTTGTTTCAAACCACAAGGCCCATACCTTTGATATTTGTTGTGGAGCATCATATGATGTAATTGAAAACATTTGAAATAATGCCCCTTGGGCAAATGCTGGCACCACCCCTTTTGACTTACTTATTAATTTTTAAAGCTACAGTAATGAAATTTTGACCATGTGAATAGTTTTGAAAACAAGCATTAATGTTGTCCTCGGATGTCCTTGACTTTGACCTTTGATCGACTTTTTATTTTTAAAGCTACAGAAATGAAATTTTGACAATGAGTACAGTTTTGAAAGCAAATATTGTTTACCCTCAGATTACCTTTACTTGGCACATATTAAAATAGTTCATGTAACTAATCTGCTTACAACACTTTCTGCCCTCAGATGTTGAACGTGGAGCGTTTTCAGCTAACCCATGCACTAAAAGTGAACTATATATTTGTTGCCTATTACTCAAACGTACATGCTCTGGATTGAGAATGACCATAAGAGCCATGCCAGTAGAGCATAGGCCCAAAGGGCCTCTTGTTTTTAAAAATGTCTTACTTTGGCAGGTATTGTGATAGCCTTAGCTTTATTGTTGTATACGTTGTTGTGATAGCCTCAGTTTAATATTGTGATAGCCTTAGTTGAATGGTCATCTTCATTGTAATCGTGATAGCCTTTACTTTAATGGTCTTCTTCATTGGTGTTGTGATAGCCTTAGTTTAATGGTTGTATTCATTGTTGTTGTGATAGCCTCAGTTTAATTGCCATCTTCATTGTTGTTGTGATAGCCTTAGTTTAATGGTCTTTTTCATTGTTGTTGTGATGGCCTTAGTTTAATTGCCATCTTCATTGTTGTTGTGATAGCCTTAGTTTAATGGTCTTTTTCATTGTTGTTGTGATAGCCTCAGTTTAATTCCATCTTCATTGTTGTTGTGATAGCCTTAGTTTAATGGTCTTTTTCATTGTTGTTGTGATGGCCGTAGTTTAATTGCCATCTTCATTGTTGTTGTGATAGCCTTAGTTTAATGGTCTTTTTCATTGTTGTTGTGATGGCCTTAGTTTAATTGCCATCTTCATTGTTGTTGTGATAGCCTTAGTTTGATGGTCTTTTTCATTGTTGTTGTGATAGCCTCAGTTTAATTGCCATCTTCATTGTTGTTGTGATAGCCTTAGTTTAATGGTCTTTTTCATTGTTGTTGTGATGGCCTTAGTTTAATGGTCTGCTTCATTGGTGTCGTTATTGCCTTATGTAAATGGTCGTATTCATTGTTGTTGTGATGGCCTTAGTTAAATTGCTGTCTTCATTGTTGTTGTGATAGCCTTAGTTTAATGGTCATCTTCATTGTTATTGTGGCGGCCTTAGTTTAATTCCATCTTCATTGTTGTTGTGATAGCCTTAGTTTAATAGTCTTTTTCATTGTTGTTGTGATGGCCTTAGTTTAATTGCCATCTTCATTGTTGTTGTGATAGCCTTAGTTTGATGGTCTTTTTCATTGATGTTGTGATAGCCTCAGTTTAATTGCCATCTTCATTGTTGTTGTGATAGCCTTAGTTTAATGGTCTTTTTCATTGTTGTTGTGATGGCCTTAGTTTAATTGCCATCTTCATTGTTGTTGTGATAGCCTTAGTTTGATGGTCTTTTTCATTGTTGTTGTGATAGCCTCAGTTTAATTGCCATCTTCATTGTTGTTGTGATAGCCTTAGTTTAATGGTCTTTTTCATTGTTGTTGTGATAGCCTCAGTTTAATTGCCATCTTCATTTTTGTTGTGATAGCCTTAGTTTAATGGTCTTTTTCATTGTTGTTGTGATAGCCTCAGTTTAATTGCCATCTTCATTGTTGTTGTGATAGCCTTAGTTTAATGGTCTTTTTCATTGTTGTTGTGATGGCCTTAGTTTAATGGTCTGCTTCATTGGTGTCGTTATAGCCTTATGTAAATGGTCGTATTCATTGTTGTTGTGATGGCCTTAGTTAAATTGCTGTCTTCATTGTTGTTGTGATAGCCTTAGTTTAATGGTCATCTTCATTGTTATTGTGGCGGCCTTAGTTTAATTGCCATCTTCATTGTTGTTGTGATGGCCTTAGTTTAATGGTCTGCTTCATTGGTGTCGTTATAGCCTTATGTAAATGGTCGTATTCATTGTTGTTGTGATGGCCTTAGTTAAATTGCTGTCTTCATTGTTGTTGTGATAGCCTTAGTTTAATGGTCTTTTTCATTGTTGTTGTGATAGCCTCAGTTTAATTGCCATCTTCATTGTTGTTGTGATAGCCTTAGTTTAATGGTCTTTTTCATTGTTGTTGTGATGGCCTTAGTTTAATGGTCTGCTTCATTGGTGTCATAATAGCCTTATGTAAATGGTCGTATTCATTGTTGTTGTGATGGCCTTAGTTAAATTGCTGTCTTCATTGTTGTTGTGATAGCCTTAGTTTAATGGTCATTTTCATTGTTATTGTGGCGGCCTTAGTTTAATGGCCGTCTTCATTGTTGTTGTGATAGCCTTAGTTTCATGGCCATCTTCATTGTTGTTTTTGATAGCCTTAGTTTAATGGCCGTCTTCATTGTTCTTGTGTTAGCCTTAGTTAAAACGCCGTCTTCATTGTTGTTGTGATAGCCTTAGTTTAATGGCGGTCTTCATTGTTTTTGTAATTGCCTTTGTCTAATGGTCATATTCATTGTTGTTGTGATACCCTTAGTTAAATGGTTGTATTCATTGTTGTTGTGATAGACTTAGTTTAATGGCCATCTTCATTGTTGTTGTGATAGATAAGTTTAATGGCTGTCTTCATTTTTTTTGTGATAGCCTTAGTTTAATGGTTGTATTCATTGTTGTTGTGATAGACTTAGTTTAATGGCCATCTTCATTGTTGTTGTGATAGATAAGTTTAATGGCTGTCTTCATTTTTTTTGTGATAGCCTTAGTTTAATGGTTGTATTCATTGTTTTGGAAATACCTTTAGTTTAAAGGTCGTTTTCATTGTTTTTGCAAAAGCCTTAGTTTAATGGTGGTCTTCATTGTTTTTGTGATAGTCTTAGTTTAATGGCGGTCTTTATTGTTTTTAGCTCCACTGGCCGAAGGCCATGGAGCTTATGTCGTCACAGATTGTCCGTCGTGAGTGCGTGCGTGCGTAAACTTTTACTTTAAACGACATCTCCTCTGAAACTGATAAGCGGATTTTGACAAAACTTCACAGGAATGTTCCTTTGGTGGTTCTTTACCAAAATTGCTCAAATGGTTCCGGTCCATTGCACAATATGGCCGCCAGAGCTAAAAATAGCAAAATCTTTAAACGACATCTCCTCTGAAACGGTTCGGCAGATTTTGATGAAACTTGACAGTAATGTTCCTTGGGTGGTCCTTTATTAAAATTGCTCAAATGGTTCTGGTCCATTGCACAATATGGCCGCCACAGCTAAAAATAGCAAAATCTTTAAACGACATCTCCTCTGAAACGGATAGGCAGATTTTGATGAAACTTGACAGAATTGTTCCTTGGGTGGTCCTTAACCAAAATTGCTCAAATGGTTCCGGTCCGCTGCACAACATGGCTGCCAGGGCAAAAAAATAGAAAAACCTTTAAAGAACATCTTCTCAGAAACCGATGATCAGATTTTGATGAAACTTAACAGAAATGTTCCTTGGGTGGTCATTAACCAAAATTTATTAAATGGTTCCAGTCCACTGCACACCATGGCTGCCAGAGCTAAAAAATAAAAAAAACTTTATACGACTTGTCGTCGAAACCGATGACCTTTTTTCGATAAAACTTGACAGAAATGTTTGTTTGGTGCTCCTTTACTCAAATTGCCCAAATCATTTCGGTCCACTGCACAACATGGCAGCCAGAGCTATTAAAGTAAAAAATTTTTTTAAATAACTTCTCCTCAAAAATTGATGATTGTATTTCTATGATACTTGACGAAAATGTTCGTTAGGTGGTCTTTGCTTGAACCTTTTGGCCAGTGGAGCACAGGCACTGATGTGCCTCTTGTTGTGATAGCCTTAGTTTAATTGACATCTTAATTGTTGTGTGATAACTTTAGTTTAATGGTTATTTTCATTGTTGTTGTGATAGCCTTAGTTTAAATTAATGGTCGTCTTCATTGTTTTTGTGATACCCTTAGTTTAATGGTCCTCTTCATTGTTTTGTGATACCCTTAGTTTAATGGTTGTCTTCATTGTTTTTTGTTTAAACATTTGTCTTTTTTTAGCAAAAATCTTGACATCAAATGTTGAGCATGTTGTTTCTGCATGCAATGTTTTTCTCAGCAGATTTTTAGTTGCTAGGAGAAATTGTGAAGATCATTTTGATGACTCCGAATTTAATGTATACTTAAAGCATCACCACCTGAACTGTAGGTTTCTTCATAGCGTCTTTATAACCCGAATCACAGTTTGTCTTGTGTGTGAACAGTTTTAAAGGTTATTTTGTACCTGCGATGGTGCTAACAAGTCATTAAATCAAAGGAAGTCTTACCTCACAGGGAGTGTAAGAATACAATGGTGTTTGAGCTAATGTATCTGCCAGTGTGATGGATCCACAGTTTGTATAGTGGAGGTCTGGGCACTTTACTATTTTCGAATATGAGGATATTGTAATGCACATAGAAGTTGATTGATATTGTTTGATTGGTGAATATGATGCGCAGGCGTATTATATGCTGGTAAATGTTTTCTACTTACATAAATATCATTGATATGTTTGAAATATATATTAGTTAAAAAGAAGCATGTAAATAATCGTATTGTATGTTTAGTTTGCACTCCGAGCCTTTTTGCTCAAAATTTGAAATGTTGTGTGTTTTATACATTCAAGGAGTGTATGATCATGACACATGTCCTATCTACATGATGTTTGTGATATTCTGCGTTTGCGAGGGTGTGTATGTTAATGTGTACCTATGTGTGTTACCCATTACTGTACAGGAGTGTACGGGAAGAGGATGACACGTGTCCCATCTGCCTGTTGGAGATGTTGGAGGGTGAGAGCCTTCTCAAGTGTGAAGCCTGCCAGAATAAGCTCCACCACCACTGCATTACCGTCTGTAAGTATCCACTCATGGCCATACGACACTCTGTAAGTATCCACTCATGGCCATATCACCATCTAAGTATCCACTATGTCCATATCACTGTGAGTATCCACTCATGGTCATACCTACGTCTGTAAGTATCCACTCATGGCCATATCACCATCTGTAAGAATCCACTCATGGCCATATCACCATCTGTAAGAATCCACTCATGGCCATATCACCATCTGTAAGAATCCACTCATGGCCATATCACCATCTGTACGTACCACTCATGGCCATATCACAGTCTGTAAGTACCCACTCATGGCCATATCACCATCTAAGTATCCACTATGTCCATATCACTGTTAGTATCCACTCATGGCCATATCACCGTCTGTAAGTATACACTCATGGTTAAATCGTCATCTGTAAGTGCCCACTTACAGCCATATAACAGTCTGTAAGTACCCACTCATGGCCATATCACCCATTT
This sequence comes from Mya arenaria, assembly GCF_026914265.1. NCBI lineage: Eukaryota > Metazoa > Mollusca > Bivalvia > Myida > Myidae > Mya > Mya arenaria. The sequence continues at coordinate 48,329,093 of NC_069134.1, forward strand.
GTAAGTATCCACTTATGGCCATATCACTGAAAGTACCCACTCATGGCCATATCACCATCTGCTGGTACCCACTCAAGGCCATAATGCTGTCTGTAAGTATCCACTCATGGTCTTATCACAGTCTGTAAGTATCCACCCATGGCCATATCACCGTCTGTAAGTATCCACTCATGGCCATATCACCGTCTGTAAGTATCCACCCATGGCCATATCACCGTCTGTAAGTACCCACTCATTGCCATATCACCATCTGCTGGTACCCACTCATGGCCATAATGCTGTCTGTAAGTATCCACTCATGGTCTTATCACAGTCTGTCAGATGGCCATAATGCTGTCTGTCAGTATCCACCCATGGCCATATCACCGTCTGTAAGTATCCACTCGTGGCCATTTCACCGTCTGTAAGTATCCATTCATTGCCATGTCAGCATTTGTAAGTACCCACTCATGGCCATATCACCATCTGCTGGTACCCACTCATGGCCATAATGCTGTCTGTAAGTATCCACTCATGGTCTTATCACAGTCTGTAAGTATCCACCCATGGCCATATCACCGTCTGTAAGTATCCATTCATTGCCATGTCAGCATTTGTAAGTACCCACTCATGGCCATATCACTGTAAGTATCCACTCATGGCCACATCATATTTCAATGTGACATCTGTAATTATCCACTGATGGTCATGTTTTGCCTGTAGCTATTTGCTTATCTTTCATTTTTAACATCTATTTTACATATGTGCTCATTGTGTATATCACTGATACAAATTTTGTTTCAAAAACTTCATTCTATTAGTAGGTTAGTTTACTCAGCTTGTTGTAGATATTCTACAGAGTTTACCATTAACAAGAATATATCTGAACATGAAACAAAATATGCTTTTCATAACTTTAATAATAAGATGAATATGTTTTTCTTTTGGACAGGGTTTGAGGAATGTAAGAGACAAAAAGAGCCCCTGATTTGCCCGCTGTGTAGAACCCACTGGAAGAAAGTCAATGTGGAAATTCACGGGTATGTAAAATGTTTGAAAGTATATTATGTTCAGCAAATGGTCTGAATAAAGAGGTTAACATAAAGATACACTATTAAAGCTTATTTGCGACGAAAAGCTGACAATAGAACCCATAGATGATAACATCTATATAACTGGACAATACAGCTCAGATTGGTGGATAATGCAGCACAGTTTGAATGTCAATTTAGCACAGATTTGAATGACAATACAGCTCACATATATTGGCGGACAATACAGCTCAGATTGGCGGACAATACAGCTCAGATTGGCGGACAATACAGCTCAGATTGGCGGACAATATTGCCCGGATTGGCAGACAATACGGCCCAGATTGGATGAAAATACATTCAGATTGGCTGACAATACAGCTCAGATGAGCAGACAATACAGCTTTGATTTGTGGACAATACTGCTCAGATTGGCTGATAATACAACCATTTTTCTAGGTTGTTGATCTTGGTTGTATGGTCCACAGATCTGTACCATTTTAGATCTGCTGGCAATATTTGATCTTCCAGCTAGGGTCTTGAAATACACAAGTCTGTAACATATGGTCTTTCGATTTTGGGCCAATATGGTCCATGTTTGCAATAGGCCTTAACATTCTAGACCCTGGTTTGTGATATAAAAAAATCATTATCTTTATAGTCAGAAATGGTTTGATAATTTACTTCATCATCTGATTACAGTGAGGAGTCGAGCACAGACCCCCTGCTTGCACCCCCAAACACTCGTGCCCCCTCTCCCCAACATGAGAATGAGATGGTACGACTGCCTTATGCAGAGCCCATACCTAGTGAGCATGTGAGCCTGGCTACACCATGGATTGAGGTAAAATATTAAAATAATTGTATTTTGGATACAGCTTTTAAGTAAGTTTCAGCATATATGCCACATGAAAGTTAAAAGGTTAATTTACTATAACAAACACATTATACGAAAAGAAGCTTCAGTTAATGGGAGACTGAGGTATTTGGTTGAGGATCTAAGCCCCACCAGAGGCACGCTCAGAATGCTGCATGAACTGGTTTCTATCAAGGATATTTTTACTATTGATTGATTTATATCATTTTACTGCAGTCTTCTCTATAGCACTAGAATAGTATAAACTAGTATGGTTCATGTATCATGACAAAGGTATTTATTATGCCCCCCTTCAAAGAAAAGGGGTATATTGCTTTGCACATGTTGGTCGGTCAGTAGGTCGGTCGGTCCATGGGTATAGACCAAAGCTTGTCTGAGTAATAACTCAACAATTCCTGGACGTATGGTCATCAAACTTGACATGAAGGTTGGGCCTGACCAGTAGAAGACCTCTATTGATTTTAGGGCTCATCAGCGTCAAGGTCACAGTGACCTTTAATATAAAAGAATTTTAAAGCTTGTCCGAGTAATATGGCCAAAGGTCAAGGTCACAGTGACCTTGATTGGTCAAAGGTTGTCCGAGTGATAACTCGACAATGCCGACACCCATGGCCCTCAAACTTGACTTGGAGGTTGGACCTGACCAGTAGATGACCCCTATTGATTTTAGGGGTCAAAGGTCAAGGTCACAGTGACCCTGAATGCGAAAATTTCTTTGTTGCACCCATGGCCATCAAACTTGACTTGGGGTTGCGTCTGACGTGTAGATGACCCATATGATTTTAGGGGTCATTGGGTCAAAGGTCAAGGTCACAGTGACCTTGAACGAAAAAAGCTTGTCTGTGTGATTACTTGACAATGCCTGCACCCATGGCCCCCAAACTTGACATTCAGGTTTTTGGTGACCAGCTGATGACACCTATGTATTTTGAGGTCATAGAGTCAAAGGTCATGGTCATAACACACTTTATCCTTACACTTTGAATGGTCATTATCTTAAAACTGACTCAACGGCATCCAATGTCAGTGACAAATCAGCTGTCATTTCGGTCAATGCATTTTCATTCGATTGTCCAACAAATCCTGACAACATGGCACTCAGGGGAAGCATAATGTTAGACAAACATCTCTTGTTGATATTCAACTACAAGTATCCTAAGAAGAGGTTTAATAGACACTCAGCTTTCCCGACAATAGGTTTTATAGATATTCAGATTTCCTGACGATAGGTTTTATAGACATTCAGATTTCCTGATGATAGGTTTTATAGACATTCAGATTTCCTGATGAAAGGTTTTATAGACTTTCAGATTTCATGACAATAGGTTTTTTAAGCTTTCCTGACAAAAAGTTTTATAGACATTCAGCTTTTATAACAAAAGGTTTTATAGACATTCAGATTTCATAACAATAGGTTTTATAGACATTCAGCTTTCATGACAAAAGGTTTTATAGACATTCAGCTTTCATGACAAAAGGTTTTATAGACATTCAGATTTCATGACAATAGATTTTATAGACATTCAGATTTCATGACAAAAGGTTTTTTAAGCTTTCCTGACAAAAGGTTTTATAGACATTCAGCTTTCATGACAAAAGGTTTTATAGACATTCAGATTTCATGACAATAGGTTTTATAGACATTCAGATTTCATGATGATAGGTTTTATAGACATTCAGCTTTCCTGACGAAAGGTTTTATAGACATTCAGCTTTCATGACAAAAGGATTTATAGACATTCAGCTTTCATGACAAAAGGTTTTATAGATATTCAGATTTCGTGATGATAGGTTTTATAGACATTCAGCTTTCCTGACGAAAGGTTTTATAGACATTCAGCTTTCCTGACAAAAGGTTTTATAGACATTCAGCTTTCATGACAAAAGGTTTTATAGACATTCAGATTTCATGATGATAGGTTTTATAGACATTCAGCTTTTCTGACAATATGTAATTTAGGCATTCAACTTTCCTGACAATAGGTTTTATAGACATTCAGCATTCCTGACAATAAGTTTTAAAGATATTCAGCTTTCCTGACTATAAGTTTTATAGACATTCAACTTTCCTGACAATAAATTTTATAGACATTCAACTTTCCTGGCAATAGGTTTTATAGACATTCAGCTTTCCTGACTAAAAGTTTTATAGACATTCAACTTTCCTGGCAATAGGTTTTATAGACATTCAGCTTTCCTGACTAAAAGTTTTATAGACATTCAACTTTCCTGGCAATAGGTTTTATAGACATTCAGCTTTCCTGACAAAAGGTTTTAAAGATATTCAACTGTTATGACAATAGGTTTTATAGATATTAAATTATCCTTACAATAGGTTTTATAGACATTAAACTATCCTGAAGAAGAGTTTAATTTAAATTGTTGACAATATTTTTCAGACTCTTGGTGAAGACTTGATCACATGCCTGTTTTCCCGTAACTGGTCAATCCGGGAGACAGGACTCAAGCACTTGTCAGCGGAGATGTCACGGGAACTTGGCGCGCTGGCCCGGGAGACTAAAACGGGCTGCTCGCTCGCGAATGAGGAGAGGCGGGTTCAGCTGATGGAGGTCTGTTTCAAGGTGGTCACCTTCATGTGTCAGGATCCCGTCTACAAAGTGTTCGTGGGATGCCTGGTGAGTGATGCGATAATTTTGTTGTTCATGTACATGTTCAGCAGGCCCCAATTTCTCAAAACTTCTTAAACTTAAATCAAATTTTGATAAAAGAAAAATGGTTCATTGTGAGTATTATGAAGATAATTTGTATCTAAAGTATACAAATTCTTGAAGAAGTAAATATTACACAAATTATTGAAAAACAAAAATAGTGAGCTTTGCTTAATCCTGTTATAAGGGACTTTCGAGAAAATAGAGCCTGTATTGCAATTGCATGGATGAGCATTATGTCTGTGTCAAAGGCTCCTTCAACAGGCTCAACATGTTGCCATTTGCCATTGGTATTAATTTACTTTAATTTAATTTTCCTTTCCAAGGCTTTTTACTGCGAACTTGAAATATTTGTTTGCCATCATTAGTATTTGTTTGCAGGAAACCCTTTCGCTTCTTAACATGCTTACATTTGTAGGTTGACTGGTTTCATTATATTCATAAAGTAGGTGTATAATTCAGGTTAAAAATGATGATTGATAAACCAGTCTTCCCATAAAGAATTGTGTTTTAAAATAACGCTAGATAATTTTTCAAATATACATAGAGGGATCTGACAGCAGAAATAATAAAAATAAAGTTATGAAATTGAATTCAATTTTTATTTGGGTTTTGCAATTTTTAGGTATGGCACTCTTGTAAATTTAAAAATGTAAAAACTCTGGCCTTATTGAAAGGAAACGCCCCCTATATTTTAAACCAATGTCTTGTGTGTTTCAGAAAGTGTTACGTACAGTGTTGAGCCTAGTGCCTTCACGAGATTACCCTCAGAGAAACAAGATACAGTCGCTTTTTAGACCTGTCCTGGATGCAGTTATTATCAAGTGTACGGATGGCAACAAGTATGTACATGTCTTTGGCAGTAATGGGAATAAGCACATGCCGCAAGCTCTGCAAAATCTGAATTTGTAATAGCACGTAAACTTTTTAATGAATAAGCACATGCCTGCAAGCTCTGCAAAATCTGAATTTGTAACTTTTTAATGGTCAAAAATATGGTTCAGAAAGCAGGCCTCTTGATCCCGTAATATCTTTTTGATGGCTGGATAGATCATAGAAGGGAAGACTATGACCATTGACCATGGCATTTGTATTTCCTTGTCAAATTTTTCCCCATGTTACCATTTTAACCATCGATGCACAAAATGTATTCCCTTTAGAAAATATGCCCGCTCAAGTGGAAAGATTGGTTCTATTTAGTTGTTTTAACTATTTGCTTTGATTTTATGTTATTCATGTAAACTGACTTTATCTATAAATATTTCAGGCGTACAAGTGAACTATCCATATCAACAATGATGGAAATAGCTAAAGGTCAGAATGGTGAACTGGCTCTAGGCACAAACATTAGGAACCCAGGTATCTTACTTTATACTGGTGTTTTTTTATGATTTATTCCAAGCTGTCATAATGTATAAGTTTTCTGTTTTCAGTTCTTAATACAAGAACTTAATTTTTTTGGTTAAGATGGTTTGGCCCATTTTCTCATTATTCAGATTTATTTCATTAATCTTCAAAGACACTGTCATGTATTTTGGTACTCTATACGTGGAATAATGTCTCCCCAATTCATGGAGAGACTTATTGTTTTTGCACTGTCAGTCAGTCTGTACTTCACACTTCATTCACCTCAATAAATGTATAAAGCTTAGACCCAAGATGGTGTGCAGGTTTTTCATGACCATTAAATGATCCCTATTAATTTTAAGATCAGTTGGTCAAAGGTCTAGGTCTCAGTGACCTTGAGATGAAAAAAGGGTTTCCACTCAATAATTGAAGATCCTAAGCTGAAAAACTTAAGAATGCTTGCTTCCTTAACTTTATACTTGATTTGCCAGTTGGTCATGACTAGTAGACGACCCATATTGATTTTGAGATCAGTAGGTCAAAGTCTAAAATTTAGACACTTTAAACTTAGGCCAAACAAAAGCAAATGTTGTGGTTCCTATAACAGACTAGGGAGGGAAATCATTCTATTGTGCACAATGAGATACATTGTTGTATTTTTTTACATACATACACATTCTAATATTAGAGTTACCAAGAAAGTAACACAATACAATGAAACTGTATCATCTTGAAAAATTTATAGTGCGGCATAGGTTAATTTTCCAATAATAATAATAATAATAATAATAATATTAAGAAGAAAAATGTATACATTTTTTTGTTAAAAAATAGGGTAACCTGAACCACAACATTAGTTTTGTTTGGCCTTAATACAAAGTTTGCTTCCCTTTAATATCACCAAAAAATATTGTTCTGATTGTTTTTGTACTCTAGGGCAGCTTGGTCTCGGAGGGATGGCGTACCTAGTGGCATGTCTGACAAAGAAGTTTGAACCAGCCGAAGTGTCCTGGCAGTGGTTGCTAGGAAGACTGTATGTGGTTGAGCGACTTGTTATTGACTTTCCCACTGAGTTTCTGCCCCGACAACGACCCGATGGGGCTAGCTCTGAGAGTTCATTAGAGCTTATTGGAGCAGCTTTTAATGGGGAAGAAGAAGAAAAACCACAGAACTATGACAGGTTGTTGATAGTGGCCGAGTTTGCGATTCAAGCTGTGACTAATCAACATGCTCGGATAAGTAGGGTTGCCAAAAGGGTATTTTTGCTAGCTGCAAGGTATGCAGCTCATTTAGAAAACTTGATAAAAGAGTTTAACAATTTGCTCAATGAGTTGGACTTCACACATAAAAAATCTTTAAAGCGCCAGTTGGATAAGATAGTAGCTGATTTTCAGCTTTCTGAGCAGCTTGGGAGACATTTGCATGGCTACAAAGACCCCTCGCCTGGAGATACTCCCAACAGGAGCCCACTGTCTTCACCTAAGTGTACCTCCCCCGTCACTACAATGTCAGAGGCTCGGTCAGAATGTAGCATCGCTAAGACAAATGGGCATCACTCTCTTGTACCTCCAAATACCCCCATACGAGACAGACACTCACACAGACAGACAATGGATGATTTACTGTCTGGGGTAGGTGGTAATAATGATGAGACAGTAACACTTCAGGCCGATTATGGAATGTCCAAAAGTCTGGATGATCTGGATTCTATCAACACAACAAAGAAAAAGAAGCCAAGAGGTACAAGAAAATCTAAATCTCCCTTGAGGAAAGCTCAAGGAAAATCAAGGTCAAGGTCCCGAACCCCCAACAGGATTGGTCCAGTTTTGGAGACCGACCTTGATGAAGTAATAAAACAAGAAGAACAACGACTTAGGCTCAACTCCTTTGGGAGAAATATGTCAGTCGACTCAGTATACGATGTAAATGAGGAGGATGGCGAGGACGGAGACTTATCAGCATTTCTCTCCCCCTCCCCAACAGTACAGGCATTAGCTGACCTTCACAGTCCAACCTTCCGACTGCTCCCACATGACATAGAGACAGATATTGACACAGAAGAGCAAGATATTGACACACTTATCAGGACTACCCGCGGTTCTTGTGATGACTTATTAAATCTTGGTGCTGCAGAACCCATGGAAGTGTTTCAAACTCCAAGAATAAAATTGTCCAAAATGCAAAAACCATTGTCTCTGGATCTTCATCTGGATGGTAATGGTAAAAAAGACCACCATAAGTATAAACGCTCAATGTCACCTAGTGCTCATGTATATGAAATACAGCGTCTTTCAGCAAAGGAAAATGCGTCCGAAACCCCATGCCAGAACTCCATATCACAATCAAATAAGTCCATCATTGCATGCTCATCAGAGAAATCCATTCCAGCAAAGAATACAAACCGAGAAATTAAAAATGACAAAAATGGCCCTCATGCAAAGTTAACAGACACTTCTCGGCAGACCTCAGTTTGTTCAGAGAAGGTCAGTTACAAGAAAACAAACAGAAAGTCTGATTCAATGGATGATTTGGTAGACTATATGGCCTCTACCCCCTGCTCGGGCACTGAACGCCCGGTCACCTTCAAGACTGAAGTTGCCATGGCTACCCCAAAACATTCTCCCAGTCAGACTCTTGATAAAGGTCAGTAGTTTATGCAAGTGTCATGCTTGCATGTATATCCTTTTAAAAGATGTGAACAGGTAACTATCTTTTAAACAAAAATATACTATACATGATACTTGATAATTAACATTTTAAACATTATAAATGTTTTGTGTCGTCTGAAAAGGTGACATGTGTATTGCTTTGTGTAGCAGCAGTGGCATCAGCTAAACCTTGTGCAGAAAATAACTCTCAATTCCTTATCATGATGATATGGGTGACAGCGTTTATTGGCATATTATCTCGACTAAGTTTGATCCTGATGCAGAAAAAACCCTCTTTTCTTTCAATTTATTATCCAATCATGATGAAACTTAGTGACAGTGTTAATTGGCATAATTCACTAGGACATTGACAGTACATGAAAAATATGACAATTATTTCAACCCTTTCTCTAGATGATGATGAGTGCCTGTGTAAAGAGGAAGTTGAGAAGGAGGAGGCCCTGGCTTTGGCCAAGGCAATGGAGGTGTCTGCCCATGACCCTCCGACCCCCATTGTGCCTGGCCTCACCCCCCACGACCAAGAACAGGTCATCACCATACGCATACAGCCAGATGTAAGTGCAAGCAGGATTATATTGTCCATTGATTGCAGAAAGGGCTTATCATCTCTTTCATTAGTTCCAAGACAAAAAAGTGAGGTTTTGTGATAGCCTTTGGAGCCAGAGGCGTCATCATGCTGTATATTTAATAGCCTTGACCATAACGAACATATATTATAGTTCAAATCAAAAAAGGGATACATGTTGCCTGAGACAGACGGGCATGAGACACACGGACTTTAATAATTGTTTAGATGCCCCGATGTCTTGTATGCTGATAGATTTCCAAAATTAAAAGCATTTTTGTTAGAAAGTCATAACAATAAGCATACATTCAGATGTTAGTTCCCTACTTTGATATTCTTTCGTAGATCATGTATTTTGAATTCAAGCTTTGTTACAGGCGTTTTTATTTTTGTTCTTGTAAAGTGTGTTACTTGATTATGCATATTGGGAATTCAAAAATATTTATTTTGGTATTATTTGGCGCATATTTAAAATTGAAATTTGATCAGTGAATTTCATTGTCTTTTTTTTGATAAGGGAAATCAGATCAGGGAATTTAATTGTCTATAACTTTTATAAATGTGTTAATTATTTCCATTTGTTCCAAGGCATGCGAGGAGGTTGACAGCGAGGTTGGTAATGCTCCAAGTCTCTACTATGAGAGCGTGCACTGGGTGAAGGGGCCGTTGCTGGGGACTGGGGCATTTAGTACATGTTACCAGGCACGTGATGTAAAGACAGGAACTATAATGGCTCTTAAACAGGTAAATACTGAGGAATGATTAAATTACCATGTGAAAGGAAACAGAATTATGCAACATCAATGTTCGAAATAAAGGTGACAGTTGGTAAACTTATATTAAAGGCAACAATTGGTAAGAAATAAATGTGCCATTTGGTAAGAAACAATTGTGATATTTGGTAAGAAACAAATGTGCCATTTGGTAAGAAATAAATGTGCCATTTGGTAAGAAATAAAGGTGCCATTTGGTAAGAAATAAAGGTGACTTTTGGTAAAGGTGACTTTTATTAAGCTCGTATTGAAGGTTACGATTGGTAAGAAACAAATGTGCCATTTGGTAAGAAACAAATGTGCCATTTGGTAAGAAACAAATGTGCCATTTGGTAAGAAATAAATGTGCCATTTGGTAAGAAATAAATGTGCCATTTGGTAAGAAATAAAGGTGCCATTTGGTAAGAAATAAAGGTGACTTTTGGTAAAGGTGACTTTTGGTAAGCTCGTATTGAAGGTTACGATTGGTAAGAAACAAATGTGCCATTTGGTAAGAAACAAATGTGCCATTTGGTAAGAAATAAAGGTGCCATTTGGTAAGAAATAAAGGTGACTTTTGGTAAAGGTGACTTTTGGTAAGCTCGTTTTGAAGGTTACGATTGGTAAGAAACAAATGTGCCATTTGGTAAGAAATAAATGTGCCATTTGGTAAGAAATAAATGTGCCATTTGGTATGAAATAAAGGTGACTTTTGGTAAGAAATAAAGGTGACTTTTGGTAAGAAATAAAGGCGCCATTTGGTAAGAAGTAAAGGTGACTCTTGATAAGCTTGTATTTAAGGTTCTAAGAAATAAAGGTAACCATAGATAAGGTTATTGCCAATTTTGCCGAAAAAACTTTGACCTTGTAAGACCTTTAAGTCACTGCAGATCAATATTATTTCCAACAATATTCTGTAAATGTTGCAGATATCGTTTTGCCGGAACTCTCGGTCAGAACAGGAGAAGGTTGTAGAGGGGATTACGGAAGAGATCCATATGATGGCCAAACTAAGCCACCCTCACATTGTCCGCATCCTTGGGGCCACACGGCAGGGATGTCACTTTAACATGTTTGTGGAGTGGATGCCAGGTAGGGCTTGTATAATCATTTAAACTGTACCACACTTCATGGTCTGCATCCTTGTCTCCATGCGGCATGGATGTCACTTAAACATGTTATTACAGTGGTAGTCAGGTAGGTTAAGTTTTGCTGAAAGTGCTTTATTTTAGTTATACCCCCACAAACAAAGTTTGAGGGGGTATATAGGAGTGAGCTTGTCGGTCGATCGGTCGGTTGGTCGGTCTGTCTGTCGGTCAGTCGGTCTGTCGGTTTTCATGGTTTCCGGACGATAACTCATGAAAGGCTAGTTTTGTGTACTTAAGACTGTTGTTTATATGTATTGTTCACAATTTACCGTATTTTGATCAGGTAGCAAATTAAAGCATTAAAAAATAAAAAAATAAAGAAAAAACGATGTTTTTAGATGATTAAATAAGAATTTTATTTATGGCTTTCTTTAAACCATGCGAAAACCAAAGGAATATGCAAAATTAAGACAATGTATTGTAGTATTAAACACCACACAGTGTTTACCTCCCTGCTGTACAGTAATCACTGATGTCATACATATCACTCCACAATGGTCAAAATACCCGGAGAAAACCCACTTGTCCTGCTTGGTGACCACTAACCAAACTCACATGCGCCCAGGCCGGGAATCGAACCCGGGTCGCCTTGGTGAGAAGCGAGTGCGCTGACCACTGCGCTAGTCCGGTTTCCCCCACAACACAAGACCACAATCTCGCGCAACATCGTGCCAACGAGAGTGACTTAGTATAAGCTATCATAGCTTTCTTCCCAATTGTTGTAAAATATATAATGTTTAAACTATAATGTTTAAACTAATGGTCAAAATCATGTGCTTTCATTAAAAAAAAGTCATATTCTTAAAATTATTTTTTACTTTTCTTAACTTTAAATTCAACGTTAGTTAATGAAACTTCTTTTCAAATTTGAATCAGTGGTCTAAATTAACACAAGCCCGCAAGCCCTGCACTGGCTTGCTCAAATTCTAAATTTTATATAGCAGAGCTTGTTAAAAATTTTGATGGCAAGCAATAGTATAAGAATTTGGTTATGTTCATCCAAAAGTCTATTTTCGATGACTGGTGAATAAAACATTCCTTAATGAAACTTCAATCAATATTGCATAAATACAGGTAAAAATTTTTTTTGATTATATAGCTGAAATCAATCTTTTTTTTGTATCGGGTGGCTGAAATCTCCTCTGCCTGAAAAGGAAGACCACTGCTTAGGAGATTGCATGTTAACTGTATGTAATTGTGACTTAAATATTCTCTGCCCCTACAGGAGGGTCTGTGGCGTATGTACTGAGCACGTACGGAAAGTTCTCCGAGGATGTTATGACAAGCTACATGTTGCAGGTGCTTCGAGGGATAGCGTATCTCCATGACAACCACATCTTACACAGAGACCTCAAGGGTAAAGGCTGGCAAAAGTTTTATTTAAAGTTGATTAAAAAAATATAAAATGACCTCAACTCCGGTTTAATTACCAACATTACACTGCCTGTTTTGCTGATGCTAAAACAACCCAGTATTTAAGAATTCAGAATTCATTATGTATTTATGCTTGGAGTATAATGTCATTTACTGTATAAATAATTGTATTGGCAATTTGTTATGTTGTTTCTAAAAGATTGTCTGTGTATTTATGAAAAAAACATGTACTTTCCTAAAACTATGCCACTATATTCACTCTCTAGGTAAGATTATTGTCAAATTATTAGCTTGATCATCTTAAAATTGCTTGTTGTTTTTTTAATGGTGCCAGTACCTCAATTTGTATGAGTTCACTGGAATTAAGAAAATAACTAAACTTATCAATGCTCTATCACTTACTGTTACTTCAAGTTGTAATTTCTGATGAGCATTTTAAAGTGAATGCCATTAATTGTTGGTTAAGGCAAAAATTCTTTGATAATGGAAGTACAAATATCCATTTTAATTTATGATATTCACTCTATATTTAGCTGCAATTCTGGATCTTATCTCTACAGGTGCAAATCTGTTGGTGGACAGTACAGGCCAGCGAGTGCGACTTGGGGACTTTGGGTCTGCGGCCCGGCTTGCCTCAAAGGCCACAGGGGCTGGGGAGTTCCAGGGACAATTGTTGGGAACCATCGCTTTCATGGCACCAGAGGTTTGTTGTAAACTTAAATATTTTACAAGGATTGTGAAATAGGTTAAAACAATATAAACCTTTCCACAGGGGTTGATTCAGGAGGGTGCGTAACTTTGGGAATGCATTCCCTCTCTCCCTAAACCTAAAAAGATAGACTTAAAATGTTGTGCTTCCTTCCGAGGATGGATTTGGCTAATATAAGTCTAAAATGCATTGTCTTCCCCTCTTGCAGAGGTATATGATGTTTTAGAATACAACCTACATTTTCTGCATATTGATGATAAGCAATCATTAAGTAAGCAGATGTTTAAAAGGTCCGCCCACTGCCACTCTTCCAATACACAACCCCTGCATCAGATTTTGCATTGACAAAGTATCAGCCAATGAGGTTTTATTTTAAGTCAGATGACCTGAAATAAAATCTTGATGATAAAGGACTCTTTCCCTACACTCACTCCACCCATTCTTCATTATTTAGATCTTAATTAATGTTATCTGTTATTTGAATATTGAATATAGACCTAGAACTATCATGAAGGTAAGCTTAAAAATATGAGTTTCCTGTTTGAATCTATGATCAATGTTGATACCTTTTGCTATTGTTGTCGGTTGACTTTGTAAAGGTATTGAGGGGAGAGAACTATGGCCGTGCGTGTGATGTCTGGAGTGTAGGCTGTTGTCTTATAGAGATGGCCACTACCAAGCCACCATGGAATGCTAATGATATCTCCAACCACCTGGCTCTCATCTTTAAGGTTTGTTCTATTATTCAAGAATAAATATTCAACTGAATTTGAATGATTACTTTTTGTAAGTTTGTTTGGATATATTAATATGAAGTATAACAATGTTATACAGCAGAGGCAGGTCCACAATTTGAAGTTAGAGGGGGCCTTACTTAGGAGAGTAACCTATTGGCCCCTCCCTCAGAACCAAAATCTATTTAGCTTAAAGTGTTGGAAGGGGGTTTGGGAGTGTTCCCCGCAAACAATTTTTAGTCCAAAAAGGTGCATATTGAGTGTATTTTATTACTTTTTCTCCTATATTGACATATAAGTAAACTTGGACGATTTGTCTCTTGTTTCATTAATTTCATCTCCTTTCAGCATGTATACTATCATTGCTTTTTGTTGTATTTCAGATAGCAAATGCCCAGTCCACCCCTCCGATCCCTGATGGCCTTTCACCCCCACTTAGGGACCTTTTACTGCGATGTCTCGAGCCTACCAAGGAACAGCGGCCCTCGGCCAAAGAGCTTCTCATACACCCTCTGTTCACTCAGTACATGCAGAGTAGGGTTTGAACTCGGCCATGGGACTTGCTCAGTCCAGCCCTGGGACTTTCTCAGTCAACCCTTTCAATCCCCAACGCCCTATCGCTACCTTACAGGAACTGCAATATATGGAACCTACAAATAAACAGCAGCCTTAAGCCAAGGAGCTGCAAGTACACCCACTATTCAGAACCAGTTCTTCACTCAGCACATACACAGCAGTTTAGATCGGATCACTGCCTGTGAATTTTATGGGTTGTTGCTTGGATACGAGTTTAGATAAGAACACTGTCCTGGCAATATTTGAGTAGTTGCCTCGATACAAGTTTGGATTAGAACACTGGTTGAAAATATGTTGCTGATATAGATACAAGTTGCAGCTTTGTGGGATATGTTTGTAACTCCCGCCAAAGCAGTCTTTCTTTTAAACACATATCAATTAAATACAAAAATAAAATTGGCTATGAAAGCAGTGACCATTCATGTATTTCAAGGCTGTATAAATTATTAAAGGATGTTCATACTTTTTTTTAAAGAGTTTGTTTTTCATTATATGCTTTCCAGTGGTGTATAAAGATGTTTCAGTTAAATATATATTTGATATCTCTCTATTTTAAAATATTCACCTATTTCGCTGTACAAATCAAACACCAGCACGCACACACACGCTTTTGCAGTTAAATGTAAACTAGAAATTTTGAATTAAATCAAAATTGTTTGTTCCAGTATATTTCATCTCCTGAAAATAAAAAGCCACATGCTTTTGTGAAACTATAACTTCTGGTGGTCACATACACAATTGATATCCTACTGACACAAACAATTATCAATATAACGTAGATACAATTTTGTTTTTTTGCTGAAGAATGTTATATTGTATTTTTAACTCGTTCTTAATGCTACTGCTCCTATGATTAACTGCTTATTGTTCAAGGGAACGAAATGCAGAATATTTTATATGCATAATTTGACCAGCTGTCAATCTATAGCCAAGTGTTCAATAGATTTTAAATTATTTTTATATGTTTTACATGAATGAGGACTGTTCTTTTAAGTTTGTGGTCAGGAGAAGAATTCATTCCACCAATTTTTGATGTATTCAATATAACATATACAACATAAACAACATGTCATTCATTATAATGAAATAACATAAAAAGAATCTATCGGAAGCCTTTCTATGTGCAGTTTTAACAACCAACCTTTAGAGGTTGATGAAGTGTTAGGGTGCCGTGAAGTAAAAAATATATATATTAATTTCAAAGTCATCTGCCCATATATGTGCAATACTTTGTTGATATTTTTGTTACTTTCTTAATTGTTTATATAAAAAAACTGTAAAAGATCAGTAAATGGTAATTTTGACCTCATGCCATAGGTAATTTAAGGTGCTTTTAAAAACAGTTTCCTGTAGTTTCAGCCAGAATTGGATATGATTTATACCTAATTTGGAGAGACTGTACTTGTATGCACATTCCTATCAAATGTAAAAATAATCTGGTGTTATTGGAATAAACATTTCCTGACAAGGATTTGGTATGCTATTTTTACCCATGAGTTTCTTAATCCCATAAAAATTCTTATAATGTTTATGATCACATTCAATTTTGTTTAATGATTAAAAGAGGTATTCAAAGTTTTAAATATCATATTGAGTATTATTTCATATGAAATTTGTATTGTGCAAACTTTGTTTAATGTATTTTAGAACATGAAGCATTTTCAAAGTGCTCCGTGTTCCATACTCTCAGTTTGCTTAGCAACGTTTCTAGAATATAATACAGTCGTATCTATAAAATATGTTTCTTAATGATCCGAAATAGGCGACCCTTCAAAAATGTAAATAAAGATTGCATTAATAAATTAATATTTAAAAATACTAATCTTGTAAACCTACTTTAAGGACAGACTTTGTATATTTCCCTACATATGTAACTTTTGACTGGTTTGGTAGCATTATTTTCACAGTCATGACATTCATTTATTCTTACAATTGGAGCACTATTACACTGTATATTTTTTGTGCTGGTATAAACTAGATGATTTCATTCCATTCTCACTTACAGATAACATTTTGTTGGGATCTTCAGAGAGGAAAGATTGAAGTACATGATAGGGTTGTAAATAGAGTATTTTGGTGCCAAATTAGTTTTTTCTATTTATAAATAGAAAAAAAATCTGTGATCAGTTCTTTCTTACAATTTTGATAGAATTTCTTATTGTACTTACTGCTTTACTAACAGTTTACACCTTACTACTTTTTCATTTATTTCTGATGTACTAATGTATAGATTTTGAATATTTTTGTATGTTATTCAACAGGTCCATTAGTAACTTGAACACTTACAATGAGTCTGAAATAATCATTTTGACACATACGTACATGAATGAAAGTTTTATTTTTTACCAAAGAATTTTTAAAAGCGGGTGTACATGTAACTTTGACAGTATACAAGATTAAAGAATTGAAATTACCTCTTAAGCTTGTAAAGATAATGTAAATATTTTTATATTTGTGAATGTGTTCAAACTGTATTTGCAGGGCATATTGCATATCTAATTGTTGTATTTTACCAATTTTTGAATATTTGACATGCTGGTCATGTAATTTCAATGTGTTTTGAAAAAAATGTTGTCAGTTGTAATGGTGTTTCATCGGTATGATCTTACATTTTTACAATAATGATATTAATTAATTAGTTTTTCAGGGTTGGGGAGGATGGGGGGGATGAAGAAAAAGTGAAGGGATTGTTATAATATTGGTATTGTCATCATTAGAATCGTTGTTCTCTGTGTTGAATGACTTGCACTTTTGCCATCACGAAATCAAAACTTAAGTCACAATTGCTGCAGTTTAGATCAATCAAAAATAAAACACAGGGCTTAAAATAAAAATAAAAATGGTACTCAACTCGCAATAGTTGAAGGTAACTTGCATGTCCTTCTGTAATTGAGATAAGGGGGATACATTTTCATATATGTTAAGAAAATGTACAGTTATAAAGTAACGTAAACAAATCATTTGTACATTGCAAAGGATGGAGAATTCCAGGCATACACTATATTTGTAAATACTTGTAAATTAATTATTATTTTGGCTTATTGTCTTACATTTCACCTGCCATACATTGCCATAAATTGGTCATTCCAGTCATATTAAATTTGATTTATCCTCATTATTTTGTTGTTGTAAATTGATGTACAATTCTAAATGTTTGTTTTGTGTTGTCTAATTATGTCTTAACTCAAACAATAGTTTTATTGTTTTTAATTAATGGCTCCCATAAATTTAGTTTTCTGTTAGTGGATCGATATTTTAAGTTGTTGTTGTGGGTTTCATTCATTTTAACTTAGTTGTTTCAGTTGGGAGATAACAAGAATAATTTTGCAGTTGACTCAAGTTTTTCAGGTGTGGTTTTTATTAAAAGTCGGATCTAACACTTTATTATTGTAGTATGATATTTTGAGGTAATGCATTAAGAATCTGAGTTACTGTACAATTTAGTCTCACACTTTTATTATTCAGATATTGACGGACTCATTTTTTACTATTTTTATCTCTATACTAGTTAAACATAAATGTATGTTGTACCTAGTACCCATGATGTTAAAAAAGCAAGTATGTAATATAATTGTTTTGTACCAAAAATGTCTTAAGAGGCATTTCTGTGTTTGTACTTTATGAATAATTTTCATCCTTTATTTTGAATAAAACTGACAATGAATAACAGATCAGTTTTGTTGTTACATCTTTAACAAGAGTATCAGCTCCCTTGTTCATTCATTGTTTTTGTCCATATATCATTGAGTTCCATACACTCTCAGTTGTACTAGTCATGCATTTTAACTAAGGAGACCACCTTAAATTCACATTCTCATTCCAATGCAATGGAAACTTGAGTATTAATTGGCAGTACATGATCACAGAGGGAGGCAAGTTTATAATGATGTTTGCTACTCATTCCGTGTCTCCTCCGAAACTTCAGCAGTACAACCCATACACCTTGTCTGTATTGTTCACCAGGTAGAAAGCATTCCCAGGGTCCATAGACAATAACTAACTTAAATTGAACTCAAATTCAAGAGTAGAATCTGTGTATATAAACTATAAAAATAATTGGCCAAAAGACTGAATAAATTCACTTTAGCCTTGTCTACAGATAAGAGATTTATTGAGGAAGATCCGTGGTCTAGTGGTAACACACTTGACTGTCAATCCAGGGGTCGCAGGTTCAATTCCTCGCTGCACCACCGATACAAATTAATTGTCTTCCTGGAGGGAAGTTAAATGGTGCTATACATGGGTTCATGTTAAAGAACCAGGGAAGCACTAACCAGGGTTACATTCTGTCTGTGCACTATGCTCCAAATCCTTAAATGACTAACAATCCTATCGGAGCACTCGCCGAATGGGCAAGGCCCAAGTGCAAGTTTAAATAAGCATACACACCACCAAGAATATTATATTGTGTACCGATTAGTATATATAATATTATATTGAGTACTGGCCCAGTTCTTTAGACATGTGCTACTCATGTTTTGTCTGCTCTGTAACATGTATATTGGATCTTACTCAAGTTGCCAATTAAAACCAAAAAACAATGAAACGAATAAAGGAAGTTATAAAGCAAGCCTTAATGATATCAAAGTAATGCAGAAGAAAAAAATACATAATTGTGGTAATACACTGGAATAATTATGTAACTTAATTCCTCATACCTCCAATAAACAAAATATGAAGGGGGTAATTTGGAGTCACCCTGAGGTTGGTTGGTTGTCGGTTTGTTGCCCTTTTCTAGAGCATATCTTGAAAACTGCTTGTTGGAATTCAATTAAAATTTATACTATGGTAAAGATATGGGAGGAAGTGCAGTGTACAAGCACCATAACTCTGTTTCAGCTTATTACAGAGTTATTGCCCTTCGTTACTTTTTCTGGTCTAGAGCATGACTTAAACATTACTGGAGGGAATTCAATTAAACTTCATTAAATGGTATAGCACAACGGGAGGAAGTGAAGTGTTCAAGAACCATAACTTTATTTCAGCTAATAACAGTTATTGCCCTTTGTAACTACACTACACCCTTTTGCTGCAGAATAACTTGAAAATAACTTCAAAACTAATGATGGGATTGAAATAAACCTGGTATTTAAAAAGATGGCAGGGGGAAGAAGTGCAGTGCACAAGCGCCACAATCCTATCATGCATATTTATTAAGTTATCACCCCTTTACCATTTTATCCTAATTAGTGCTTGTCTGGGGCATATCTTGGAAAGCATGAGAGGGATTTACATGAAATTTGAAATATAGATAGATGGCAAAAAGAAGAAGTGCAGTGTACAAGAACCGTAATTCTGCCTTGCATATTTTTTTAGTTATCTTTTAACTGGATATTTTTTTAATATCAATGCTTGCCCAGGCAATATCTTGGAAAGTTCTCACGGATTGAAATGAAACTTGAAACATAGATATAGGATGTGCAGTGCACAATAAAAATAATCATTCCCTGCATATTTTTAAGTTATCTCCCCTTAACCCCGGGCTAATCTTCAAATGTTCTCAAGGGATCCAAATGAACTTGGTATATAGATAGATGGCAATAACATTATAAAATGTTTGAAGATCCATCTTCACCCTATCATGCAATATTGATCTTCTACTGATATTTGTGAATTTCAGTTGATGCTTATTTAATTGCTTGAAATTTACTTTTAAATTTAATTCATAATTATGTTGTTTTCTCAACTTGTTTTATAATACTACAACCATTTACATTCTACCAGGACATTGTATTACAATTTCTGCCTTTTCTTAGAACATGGGCATTTAGGGAGCATCTATGGCTTCCAGCTACATGTACACTTTCGTCTGATTTAGAAATATTATCATTTAAATTGCAGGAATTATACATTACAAGGCAGTCCAAAGGACGGCTTTATTCCCCGCCATTGTTTTTTTAGTATATTTTGTTTTTCTCACAACCTGACTGGTACGTTGAATCTGACCAAAATTGTACACAACCACTGGTCAAGAGTGGGAATATAGGAAGTACAAGTTGTTCGATCGGTAACCTAAATATTCTTGGATATGTGAACATATTATAAAAGGATATTTGTTCAAGTTATTCATATTGTGTGTAGTGTAGGTAAGATCAATGTCAAGGTTATTTTGGCTAAAAAAGGAAGGAAAATGAGTCCTTGATTTATAACAATGATGAAATAGCAAGCCTTAAGTATTTTCGATAAAGTGATACATATATATTGTGGTGACGTCATAACATTGTTTTACTGCTTTTGAAGAGAAAACACATGTTATAAATATATTATCACATTTGTGTCCATTGTTTTTGTAAATATTAAGCTTGTTGCACATAATGATAATGCTTGTGCTCTAAGTATCAATCTGTGCAACTTGTTTAAAACTTTCAATCAACATTTATATCTTATCCGCTATTTAGCATAATATGGACCCAAAACTTAATGATGGATTAATGACACAAATTGCAATTGGTTCGAGTTCTTATATCAATTCAGTTATTGTTGCTAAAAGTACATGAAATGTATAAGGTCAATAAATCCAGTAAGAATCCACATGCCTACATTGCTAAATGTTAAGGTCACTGCACATCGTCTCAATGAGGACAACATTTATACTATGTACGGTAATATGGTAATCCATCAATGCATATAAATAAGTTATAGCGCGAACATGAGCTTGTGTATTCTGACCTTTAAATGTCTTGTGTGACCTTGACCTTTGAGGTATTGACCCGGATTAAGGTAACTGCACATCATCTCAATGAGGACAACATTTGTACCAAGTAATATGGTAATCCATCCATGCATAAGTAAGTTATAGCCGGGACACAAAATGTTACAGCCAGATGGACAGACAGATGGACGGACGGACAGACAGACAGACAGACTGACAGATGGACAAAGTGCATTCCTATAATCCCCTCCAAACTCCGTGGCTTGGGATTAAAAATATTTTAAATTGGCACATTGCTGCTGGGGAGAATGGTAAGGGTCTCCAGCATAAGTCACATGACCGGAAACACTTGACATAAACATATTCAATTCATGGAATTCTATTTCATCTATTTCAATCTTCTCAGATAACATCTGGTCCGAAACAGATCCTTTGATAATTAAAGAATAACCCAAAATAGATTTCCTGTCGTTTTTATTCATTCAACATTCATATTTTATACAAAATACAAAACAGTCGACAAAATATCACATTCACATGTATATCACAAATTTTTTGTCATAAGTTATGTACAATTTGAAAAATATCACTTTCACAAAATGAACTATGGCAAAATTCATTTGTCAAGGTAAAGTCTTTACACAGTAAAAGTCCACTTTGTCATACAAACGTTTAAAAAATAAAATATAGAAGAAAAACACCAACAACATAATGTAAGAAACAAAAAATCTAAAATGGTCGTCTTTTAACCACATGCTAAAAAGGAATTCTTCTCATCGTGGTATTCACAATTTCACACATAAGTACAACAGCGACCGGCAAAGAAGGATCTTATCATAAATATGTTGCAAGCATTGAATATGACAGCATCAAATCTAATGACTAAAAAAATAGAATGCCATTGGTGTGAAATGTTTGAAAAGATCAAGGATAATTTTAAAGTGGTTGAAGTTTTTCTATGTGAAATATGTTTCATAGTTTGCCGATTAATGGCCCTTTAAAAACTTGACAGCAACAGATTTCTGAGCCTGGACAAGCCTCATATGATCATATCTGTATGTCACGGTTCATTTTTAAATTGTTCAGAAATCGGTGACTGTTTTCATAGTCGAAGAAGTGAGTGATTCGGTCACAGAAGAAAAGATTTTCTCAAAAAAGCCTGAACAATATACATTTCATAATATATTAACCACAAGCCCAAATATATACCAACAAATATTACAAACCCAGATTATTTTTGTTTACAAACCAAGGCTTGATTTTCAAGTATGTGCCAATTTTGATCACTAGAGATCTGGTTTTTCATTATAAACAGCCCAATGTAACATGTTTAAACATACAAAATTGCAACTAAAGTATCACAATAATCTAACAGAAGGAAATAGATCATATATGTGGGAAACATGACAGTGTAACTAATGGGATAATGCAGGAAAATACTCACATATATTTATACATTTTTGTATATTAATGTACTTGCATTATAATAATTCTCATGCATATAATTTCTATTTTGTTTCTTAAAAGTTTTTTTATCTAATTTTCTATCAAAAACTCTTCTTTATTTCACATATGTCTTTTAACTGCAGGATCAACTGCAGCCTCTATCAAGACACACTTTACAATAGTTTGTGCTTCATTTTGTGAAATATGTTGTGAGAACAATGTGCAAGTGAGGGAATTTAGTGTTTAACCTTCTTTGAACATTAACATTAATGACATCAGCAGTTGTAGTGTAAACAAATTGGTGATGTATATGAGAACTGAGTTTTGAGATTGTTCAAGGAAATTATCTTAATGAAAACAACGATTCCTTATTTTGTTCTATCAAGTTAAAGTCATTTGGCTAAATGAAATAAGATACAGAATAAGGTTGTAACACTTGAAATTGGAGCCAGGAATTTTAACCCTTTTGGTGCCCATTAGGGCATTTGTCTTATGGAAATATACACGAAATGCTCAGTACTGTTTGCGTTCTTTTTCACGCTCCCGAAGTTGAAGTCGAATATTTGTGGACACATCGTTAAAATTGCTTGTGCTATTTATGGATAGGTCCGACTGTCGTGTGTACATGTATGGTCTTCGAGAGCCTGTCTGTCGGTCATCCTGGCTACTCATTGGTGGTCTGAAACACACAAGATATTAGATAACAAAAAAAAACATTAAGAAATTTACTGAGCAACTAGCCATAAAATCTAGAACCATCTAAGTCCCTTACACCAGGACCAAGCTTAGCTCATTATTTAAATTTTTGGTATAAAATGTGAAATTTTCTCCTTATAAAGAGTGTTGAGAGTTTTAACGAAAACTGTTTTAAAGACAATCATGAATAAATTTTGGTTTATCAAATCAATTACAAGCAAGTAATTTTGCTCAATGAAATATAGATACTCAATCCTGTTACACTGAACATTTCTCTAGAATTTGGAGCCTATAGAGATTGTTTCATTTAATTGGTTGCATTATTTATCTATTGATATTTGCGAATGTAGAGAATATTAAACCTTGCAAAATTTACCTAAGCTAAAAGTTCACAAGAAAGTTCCATGCAAAATTAAAACAATTGACAGAATTTCCCTATATGCCGTAACAGGCCACTTATAACATCGCAGAAATATATCTCAACTCAGAATGATATTTTACATGATTCCCAATGTCGCATCTAAATGGAACATTGAGGACTGAATTACAATTTGCAATAATTGAGATATGATATATATAAGCCTGAAACAGAGAACATTTGGTACCAAATATAAGATGATTGATTGATTATTTTATTTCACAGAAATAATCAAAGAAGCTGTGCTTATAAGATAAAACTCTTTAAAATAAACAACATTGATGTATACATGAATATGTTGACTAGCTGTTTAGAACATGGTTAGTAGAGAAATATTTATACATGGAGGATATAGGATGCATGCACACAAAATATAAAGTCAAACAAAAACTGCCGGACATCTTAAATACCTGTGTTGCACTTATCGTATTTTGTATTTTTGAGCAAATGCAGGACCACACAAAATGTGTAATTTTTTTCTATAATGTAAGTGTTGATAAAGTTGTATACTTTAACCTGAAAATCAGCATATTGAGTCAAAATTCTGACTTAAATAACTAGCTTTCAAATTGGGAGGTGACATTATTAGATACAAAGAAGGGAACGATATACACTATATATATATATATATATTTCTGGAAGCACAAGCTTACACTTTAAACAAGAACATTTCTATTGACCCCCCTCACGTTTCACTAAAATAATTCCCACACAATTCTAAAATTGCAAAGATTCAAATAGTTTAATGTTTTATAAAATATCCTTTTCAACTACTAATAGTTCCATTAATATAAAAAAGTATACCTTTGATAATTCTGACATATTTCCATTTCATTGTTGTTGTCATTTTATGTTCTTGTTTTAAATGTGTAGTGAGAATATACAAGGAAGATAATATTGATTACAATGTGACTTGCACAAAGAGTGTGTGCCTTTCTTACCTCCCCTACCTCATCTCTCAGATCTACTAGGCCTGAAAGAAGCACACCAAACAATGAACAGAAATGTAACATGTAAAACACAACAGACATTAGAAAACTTGTGTCAAAAGCCTTGAACAAAAGATGGTTCAAGAGTGAATGCCAACATTCACCCACTTGTTTTTAAAGCTGCACTCTCACAGATTGAACGTTTTGACAACTTTTTAATTTTTTGCCTTTGAACGAGCCAATTTTTGCGAAAATGCATGGAAACCAGTTATATAAGACTGTTGACTAACAAGAGCTGTCACAGAGACAGCGCGCTCGAAAAAGTTGAAAAAGGGGCAAAATTTTGTTAAAATGCTTGATAAAGTTAACTCCTCCTGTGTACAGGTTGGGGGCATGATGGTGAACAAGTGTGCAAAGTTTCAAAGCCATATGTCAATGGACTTTGAAAATGTTTGAGGTGGTACAGAAACTCTTACAAAAACTTTTAACATAAGTGGTTATGCCGACGCCGACGCTCGGGTGACTAGGATAGCTCTCCTTATTCTTTGAATAGTCGAGCTAAAAATTAGATTGCAGATTTTGATATTTATGTTTAAAAATTGATGTTTTATGCTTTTTTCTTAAACCGTTAGTAAGGGTTTAGGCCATAAAACGTTAATTTTCGAACAAAATATGAAAATCTGCGATCTGATCTTTGTCAGCAATCTGTCATTGTTGGTTTGAAGATATTTACGCAAAATTTGCTCTTTCTAAGACAAAAAATAAAAAAGGTATATCTGTGAGAGTGCAGCTTTAATCAGATCATGTTCGGCTATTTTTAAAAAGACCTCGGTGTAACATGTTGGACCCCATGTTGAAAGAAGACTGCAAGGATCAGCTCATATGTCATAACATATCATTATAATTAACAATTATCAAAGTTAAGCAATGATGCCTTAGCTGCGACAAGACCTCAACTTGATTAACTGTAACCTTTTTTTAATGAAAATTTGACAAGCCTTCAATGAAACACCCTTATAACTATGGACCCCCCCCCCCCCCAAAAAAAAAATGTTTAC
Organism: Mya arenaria; assembly: GCF_026914265.1. Classification (NCBI taxonomy): domain Eukaryota; kingdom Metazoa; phylum Mollusca; class Bivalvia; order Myida; family Myidae; genus Mya; species Mya arenaria. The sequence continues at coordinate 48,354,722 of NC_069134.1, forward strand.
AAAATGCTTAACACCATCCTGACTTCCCTGTGACACAGTTATTTGGCAGAAATACTAGATGAAACACTTTATATTTAGGTTTCTTACAAGCAAATAAGAACAACTTATGGTAACCTTTTACTATCAATAATAGTTATTGCTAAAGTGATGATTGGTGAACAAATAGTGCAAGCCTTGATCAACAGATTGAAAGGGTTAATTAATGTGCAAAAATGCTTAAGCAAATATATCTGATGTACATCAATATAATAGTCCCACATGGCGTATTGTTTGGAGTCCTGCGTAGGATGTGATATCCACAATGGCCAATGGGAGCTATTCTTCCAAATGAAACCCCCTGAATATGGCATCATATTTTCAGAACAGATCAATATCAATATAATAGCTAACACCAGAGCAACAGGAATTTTATTTGATTAATATTCCATCCTAGGGTGTCTGTGCGATGTATTCCATGTCAGTTTGATAAATGGAGATTAAATGCAAATAGAGCATTAAAGCTAATGCACAAACATGACGAACATAACGTTTTTCGATGTGCATAAAAAAAACTAACTAGCTTTTTATTAAAAGCACTCATCATTAATCAATGAATACGAACGCAGTAACAAATAAAACTTCTCTCATAATTTCAAAAATGAAAATGCCTTGTGTCTATGAAATTCATAGAATTTGAAATCAGAACTTTGAACTTATCAGAGTAAAACACAATGGTAAAAAAGTCAAAATTCAATAATGCAAACAAACCAGCTTTAAATCAAAGAATTCCATGCATGTTTAACTCCATTTTACCGAAGCTTGAAGATTTTTGCTCTTTCATAGGACCGTTGGTACATAAACAGTTCTCTGAATATAATGAAAGTATAAAATTTATAACATTAGAGAAAAAATGTATTCCAAAAGAGTTGTGTAAACTATTATATTTATGAATCCAGCGATTTATTGTCCTGTCTTTAATGTTAACGTTCATTCTAATTTGGGTAATTTCTCTAAATAAAATTATCCTATAATTGTTAATTAAACATGGCAAAAAAGCCGAAATTTTCTAATGTTTTATTGATAGCTTGTTGTTAATCACATCGGGATGGTCCAAAAGCAGGTACTGTAGACGTTTCCATCAAAACCAACATGGTAATAAACATCATCGTAAATAGGAATTAAAAAAAACAAACAATAAGAATTTGAGGATAAAATTATAAAAGTTGAATGCGGGGTAAAAGATTAAATCACCATGGTAACACATACACAATGCAGTGCAATTTTATAGTATTATGCTTGAACATATAACCTTATGTAAAACACAATCTGGTTATGGAAATGCTTCAAACACGGGTAAAATTTGAAAATAAATTGATAACTTTGGGATCATTCAAATCATTGTAATACAGATAATTTTGTTTATTTGAAAGGACTATTGACTTTTTGTGGCTAGTCATGACATCATTGATAATTGAAAATTCCATTTATTTCACACTTGTTTTAGAGACAAGTTCACAACAACGAAAATAACATACATTTCAAAACAATTTCATCAAAATATTATTTAGCAGATATCATTAACTGAATTAATTAAGAAATTAAATAGTCAAAAATAATTTAAAGTGTTCATAGTTGTATTTTTTCATGTTGACGCCAATTCTGACAGCATTTAAGAAAAGGTTAAGTTCTACAACCATAAAGTTGTGTTCATGACTAAGATCTCAATTTTTTAATGATACATATGTTAAGAAAAAGCACTATAAAACATCTTTTAATTGTGTAGGGAATGAAAAATGAACATAAAGTCTCAAAGCAAAAATATACTGAATGTTTGTAACGTCTTAATTGTTCAACAACCATGCGCGGGATCATGTTCAATGACTGTATTTAAATATCTGTAATTTTTAAATGGGGTATGATAGAAGTGAGAAATTCGATCAGCATAGTGGTGAAAACATTCCATTTCAAAAAGCATTATTACTTTTATGCTTAATAGAAGTTCATGTAGAGGGATAAGAGTCTACTTTAATTTCGATCATTCCTTATTTTGAATGATTCTTCGTTTCTAATTATTGAATACTATAAAGCAAATACTGGCAATTAATAGATAGAAAATCATCCAGATACCAAGTTCTTATACACACCAGATAAACACCAAGAACAGTCAAAGAATAGATGTCTTATAAATGTCTTTACATGATGACAGAAATAATAATCAGAAACCAAGTTTTTAGACAACAAAAAGCCTATAATAACAAAACCAATCAGGTTTTAGCAAGGTTTTAAAAAGGACAGGGTGTTGCTGAAAAGAGACAGGGTGGTAGGTGTTTTAAGGGCATATTGAATCGGGCTGTAAAGAACTTATACATAGTAAATTTTACAAAAAATGTTAAACATGTGTTTAATTTAAGTATTGTTAGGTATCAGCTGCCAGATCTATTAAGTTTGAATGATCATTTAATAAGCTTTTAAACAAAACAAAGGAAGTATTTGATTATCTGAAGCATTCAACTTTTAGAAGGCAGAAGTGTGCATAGTCTCCATTAGGCAACTATTAACTAATTGCTAGATTTACATCCCCAATCTTTTAACAGTCGCCCTATAAATGTTATTGACTCAATTAAAAATGTCAAATTAGGGTTTGTATTTGCGTATCGGTCCAGTGCTGCCCGGGAACTGCATTTATTCATACCTACTGTGTTTATGTATGACATTCACATGTAAAAAAGGAGAATTGTTTAGATCGTGTTCATGATTCGTCTAGAAACATGCGTATATGGTCCCTTATAAAAAAAAGAGAGCATGAACACATATTCCACAGTAGTTTTAGAAAAATAAATGCCAAATCGCCCCCATTTAGAAAAAAAATGGATGAAAATCTAGCAATTAATCTATATTGGCCTTAGGGCAAAGGGCTGCTAACAACGAAGGATAGGGTGCAGCACCGTCCTATAATTTATAAGATAAACCCCGTCACAGTCGAACACTACAAATCTTAAATGTTGATAGAAATAAGGATCGGGTATACAACAGACATTGTAAAATGACAATAAATGATTACATGTCTTAAAAAATGTCCATTTATTTCAAATAATAATAAAACATAGCAGACCATCCATTGTGGTTAAAAAAGGAAATACTTCGCCTCAAAGACAAATTAGTGCAGATAATAGTTGTAAATCACTTAATATCGTTTGATCATATGAATTGCTCGAGCAAATTAATCCATTTTAATCGACTTGGAAACCTTAGTTACGAGATCCGCAGAATGATTTAAGCAAAACAGCTAACGTCAGAGATTGTATTTGTCTTTGGGAAACAATTCTCATCAATAAATTTTAACAACTGAATGGCAGCACCATATACATATTAACTTGTATAACACAATTATCATCTTTCTACTAAATCGAGGTATATCAAACATTCTGCTTAAAGAGTCTATCAATGTTAATCATATACTCACTTGTTATATTTATGAAGAAGCAAAGCTATTAAAATGTAATCATTGATTTCCTTTGCCTGATATATTGTAATTAATTTAAGTTTGACACCCCATCGATACCATTCACTTCTACACCACTCACTTTTCATCATAAGCAGTTTCTGAGCGATCCTGCTGGTTGCGGTCACGTATTCTGTAGGCACCAGGTTTTGGTACGATGCTGCTGCTGGGTTTTTGACTGACTACTCCCGCCAGCTTGTAGTAGTCTATGAACGTGCGAGCAAGGTTTCTTCCTAGCTTCATATCTTATAAAGGGTCAAAGAAATTACTTGACAAAGCCATTGCTGCTGAAATAGTTTGTAACGCTAAAAAACCCTTAGTTTATAAAAACTCATCTTAGCTTGATTGTTAAGTCAGCGTAAATAAACCACACATAGATGCATGTCATGGTGCTCCAGGTAAGACTCAATTCCGCGCCCTCTCGAGTAACATGTGTTGTCGTGTAACTTGTAATATCATGCTAGTTTAAACATAGATTGCCAAAAAGTGAATGCTTGTCTTTTTGCTTTTTGTGTTTTTCAATTAACATGGGACGTTACTCAATATTTATTAAAGACATAATTATGGGCCTTTCTACACATGAGCATATTTATTCTAGCCACATGTATTCTTAAGTTCCAAGTTCATATCTTGAATGCTTTTTTAGTTACAGCCAAGTAGAAAGGTTTTGCATGATGATGCTATTATCAGGTAAGTCAACTTTCTTTCTTAGGAAAACAAAGCTTAAAATGGATTTCTCATCATCCTTCAAGCAGAAAGCTGCTAATGCTAAGTGTTAAGGATACATCCCTCCTCTGTATAGGGCATGGCCTGGCCCGTGGAGCTGGTCTGGTAGCTGTAGAAGGATACCTCTAGTGTGTAGCAGTGAGAATTGTCATCCAGGCATCCACCCAGAGTCCTGAGGCAGAAAAATAGGCTATACACATTACAATTAACATCACTTGCATATATTACTTAACAAGGAGTAGCAGTGTGAAATTTCTTGCTGGCATTCATCCAGGGTCCTTTAATGTGATGAATGAGACAAAAAAGGTTGTTAAAATTGATTCAAATTTTAAGGTCAATACAACTGTCTACATTCTAAAATAAATAAGACATAAAGAAGAGAATAAGTACCACAAGTAGCTCTCGTTTTAATGCATATTAACATACCTTAATGATCATACTGAAGATGTAGAAACCTTCACACACCTTAACAGAAGAATGATTGCCAATTAACACAAACTATTGGAGATCATACCTATGACAATACAGCTAGTTTGTGTTGCTGGTGTATCACTGAAATATATCTGATACCCCCCCCCCCCCCACCCCATCATCAGTTAAAGAAGTCTCAAGTTGAGTGAAAGGACCTAATGAGAGCAATCAAGACAACAGATGATCACTTTCCGGACAAAGAACAGGACTGTGAGGTCAAACATTCCTGTAAAGAGGGACTGGCCATCTGTCATCTGTGAATGACGCATGTTGAGCTGAAATTAGGGGTCTCATGTCATGCTAATAATGCTCATAATGTTATTTACAGCTAGACAAGAAACATTGCATGTCAGAAACTCGATCAATTTGCAAAGACAAACATGACCAATGTCAGTAATGATGGCAATGAGTAAGGGGCAAGTGCCTGCCAATGGTGGAAATGGTCTTGAATCAATACAGCTTATTGGTGTATTTTTATTTAAATATGGGAGTTATTTATTTTTCCATCAGAAAAAAGATTAAATCATTTGTTTTAAATCGCCATCATTAGTAAGATTGTCTTGCAAAAATGGTAACCAAAATTCAATGCAAAAGTCATCAATTGATTTTATTAGGCCTAAAACTATTTAGAATTCAATTGTGTTTCTCGATTGACAAGTATAAAGACATTTGCATCAAGACTAAGAAAGTTTGTTGGTGTGTTTTGCCAAACAAATGTCGCCAACAAAGCAATACTGTCTAGCAATCTATTTTTTTGGTGCTTCTACCGTATAAAATTACTAAGACTTCATGTGAGAGATCAAAAAGATCCTTACTTAATATATCACCACAGAAAATACCCTATTTAAATCTATTGCTGCAGACAATTCAAAAGAGAATCAATGCATGCATGAAAATCTTCTGGGACAAATCATCCGATGGAAGATAATTTTTTGCAGGAGGGAAGCTGAGATTTATTTCTCCATAGATGCTTTTTGACCCTTGGGTTTGGAGCCAGCACCTTTGCCTAGTGATGCATGGTTAACTTCCCAGAACCAGTCAATGTAGGCAAATCTATTCCCAAATCTCATTTGCTATTTTACATACATCACTTTCCTTAAATTCAATAACTCAAGCCAACTAAATCAGGCAGGCTTTCTTCGTTTGGACAGTTCACATAAAGACGTAATCAACGATTCCCATTCTGACTTCCTCACTTATGACGAACACCACTTTTGGCCTTCATTTTGATTAAATCCACTATCCTGATATCAAGAGAGTTACACATGAAAGAACAATCAATATATATTTTCCCCCAATTTGGTATTTTGTGAGGTAATTTCTGAAGCTGTCAGAACTCGCATTAGAACTTCATACTTTATGGTCTCAGTTTGCTTAAATTAAAATACTTTATTTCTGAAATGACAAGTATTAATTTCATTTTGCTTTATGAAGCAAAAAAAACACATCTTTTCTTTAGAAGATATTCCTAAAGAAAAAGCTGCTTGAGTAAAGCATCTGAATTTATGCCCTGACAGAATTTTCAAAATTTAATTGTCCTTTAATTTTATTATTTCGTTTATAAGGTATTATGAGTACGAAATTGTCCTACATTAGACCTTCGAACTTAAGACTATTTAAAGTAAGACCAAAGAACTGTTTAGAATCACTTATAAATGACACTTTCATACCAGTCAAATTCTGCACCTAATCTTAGTAGGACATTAACTTTCAATATAAAGACTTTCAATGACTTTCATTGTCTACTACATGATTAATGTATTTCCAGTTAAAGGTTAGACTAACTCATTTCATCTAGAAATAATCTTAACACTGAAAACCTTCTTAATAATGCATTAATTGCAAAAAAATACAAAGGAGATTAAGGAAGCAACAAATGTTGAGAAACAGCATTAACCAGCAGTCAAACACCGAATCTTGTTAATTTCTAATAAATCAATATCCTTGTTTGGAGTTTTCAAACGCAATCAATGTTTGCTTCAAAATGAGAGCCGGAACAGGCACAGCACAAATGTTTCCATGTCCCATGTGATCAATGGGCCTTCTATGGAAGTAAGTGCAGAATTATGGAGTTTTCGTTCCAGGCAAATGGGAAGCAATTCTCCCGGGGCAAGGATCAACTCGTGAATATTGCAGTTTTTCCATCGGAACCATTATATCATGATGAATCAATGTCATTTCTGGAAGTGATATTGTAGCCATATACAATGTCAGTCTAGTCATATCTTCTTTACAGATGTTTTTGCATGACCTTTCTCCAAATAACTGTGCTTGCTACAATGTATATATATATTTGATTCATCAGAGAATATCAGGCCTAAAATCAATTTTTAGTAGCCAAATATAATTATGAACATATTAATGTAATTCAATTTAGTTTGAGTGCAACAGCAAATATTTCAAAAATCGAAGCTAATTAAGCTGTTAGTCTCAAGCATAATTGTTAACACATTCATCAAGGAAAATACTGTCCATAAAGGGGCTGTACTCCGTATGATGATATAGCAAAAAAAAAAGAAAATTGTCGAAAACTGACATAAACTTGGAATCGAAATGTACAATGCATTGAAACTTACTAACTGAAGTACAACATAGTTTACAATTAATTTATTTTTCGCAGTTTTTTCATATTTTTCCATCAAAAAAGATTACTAGGTATGTCTACCTAGTAGAATTCATTCCTTATGCGTGATTGGCTAGTCGATGTTATCACGTGATATTACCAAGTTAGGTATATAGCTTAAATATTCCTACTATTTAAGGTAAGCCTTCATAGCAGTGGATACAACACTGGACTGCAATTTTGGCAACTCCGGTTCGAACCCGGTCTCCGACTCGATTTTTCATTTTTACATTTTGGTATTTTTTTTTACAATTATGATATAAAAGAGTAAAACATTTTATTAAATAATTGTCCTGAGATTCATTACAGAAAAAAACTTTTTTTGGTGCCAATCTAATCTACAGTCCCTTTAAGTCAACATAAAACAATCTGGAAAAAGTACCGGTGATAATTTTAAGAAATCAAAGTTTCAAATTCTAGATTGCCTGTCATAATACTTCATCTAAATTAATCGTAAATTATCAAAGAAAAAAGTGATCTTTTTTCACTTAAAAGATATTCCCTGGTGTCTTTCAATTACAGAATATTCTAGATTGTAAGAATATTAAAGCTGACACAATTTTGTATAAATCATCTAGGTGTCACTAAAACAACACAACTTTCCCAGAACGTTCCCTCAATATTGAATTACAACTTTTCAATTCTCAGCCATATTATGTTAGCAAGCTTTGTGTCCATAACTGCCTGCCTGGTATTTATCAGAAGAAACATTCTGTTAATTATACCACTTGTCAGTCAAAATGTACTGTTGGCATTCAAAGTTTGTTTTAATTTTCCTGCAACATTTTAACAAATTGGATCTCGTTGACACAAATACTGTACAATGGGTCCTTTTTGGGGATTAACTTATTCTGGCCATATTGCGCAATGTTGAAAAATTGTAAACAAAAAAAACCTAAGTTAATATATATTTTTCTTGGTTTTAAAATTGTGATCTGATCAATAATTTAACTAGAAATGTGTCCATAGGACACGGATGCCCCCACTTCGATTTTTTGTCACAGAAAATAAGCCATAATGATTATTTAGGATAATCTGAGGGCCCTAACTCCTAAATGATTAAAGCGATTTCCATGGCTATCGAACTTGATCAAGATATTATGGTCACAAACATGTGTTAAAAGTTTGGTGAGGATTGGACAAACAGTTTTCAAGAATTAGATCGGAAACAATCTTCGGGACGTATTTTTCAAGTCTTTTTTTGCAAATAAAGGGCCGTAACTCCTAAATGACAAAAGCGATTTCCATGGCTATCGAACTTGATCAAGATATTATGGTCACAATCATGTATGTAAAGTTTGGTGAGGATTGGACACATACTTTTCAAGAATTAGATTGGAAACATATATTTTTGAAGTATTTTTGGCAAAAAAGGGCCGTAACTCCTAAATGACTAAAGCGATTTCCATGACTATCGAACTTGATCAAGATATTATGGTCACAAACATGTGTTTAAAGTTTGGTGAGGATTGGACAAACGGTTTTCAAGAATTAGATCGGAAACAATCTTCGGGAATTTTTGGCAAAAAAGGGCCGTAACTCCTAAATGACTAAAGCGATTCCCATGGCTATCGAACTTGATCAAGATATTATGGTCACAAACATGTGTTTAAAGTTTGGTGAGGATTGGACAAACGGTTTTCAAGAATTAGATCGGAAACAATCTTCGGGACGTACGTACGTACGTACGTACGTACGTACGTACGTACGGACAAGGGCAACCCTATATGCCGCCACTTTGTGGGGGCATAATAACTAGAAATGTGTCCATAGGACACGGATGCCCCCACTTCGATTTTTTGTCACAGAAAATAAGCCATAATGATTATTCAGGATAATCTGAGGGCCCTAACTCCTAAATGATTAAAGCGATTTCCATGGCTATCGAACTTGATCAAGATATTATGGTCACAAACATGTGTTAAAAGTTTGGTGAGGATTGGACAAACAGTTTTCAAGAATTAGATCGGAAACAATCTTCGGGACGTATTTTTCAAGTCTTTTTTTGCAAATAAAGGGCCGTAACTCCTAAATGCCAAAAGCGATTTCCATGGCTATCGAACTTGATCAAGATATTATGGTCACAATCATGTATGTAAAGTTTGGTGAGGATTGGACACATACTTTTCAAGAATTAGATTGGAAACATATATTTTTGAAGTATTTTTGGCAAAAAAGGGCCGTAACTCCTAAATGACTAAAGCGATTTCCATGACTATCGAACTTGATCAAGATATTATGGTCACAAACATGTGTTTAAAGTTTGGTGAGGATTGGACAAACGGTTTTCAAGAATTAGATCGGAAACAATCTTCGGGAATTTTTGGCAAAAAAGGGCCGTAACTCCTAAATGACTAAAGCGATTTCCATGGCTATCGAACTTGATCAAGATATTATGGTCACAAACATGTGTTTAAAGTTTGGTGAGGATTGGACAAACGGTTTTCAAGAATTAGATCGGAAACAATCTTCGGGACGTACGTACGTACGTACGTACGTACGGACAAGGGCAACCCTATATGCCGCCACTTTGTGGGGGCATAATAACTAGAAATGTGTCCATAGGACACGGATGCCCCCACTTCGATTTTTTGTCACAGAAAATAAGCCATAATGATTATTCAGGATAATCTGAGGGCCCTAACTCCTAAATGATTAAAGCGATTTCCATGGCTATCGAACTTGATCAAGATATTATGGTCACAAACATGTGTTAAAAGTTTGGTGAGGATTGGACAAACAGTTTTCAAGAATTAGATCGGAAACAATCTTCGGGACGTATTTTTCAAGTCTTTTTTTGCAAATAAAGGGCCGTAACTCCTAAATGCCAAAAGCGATTTCCATGGCTATCGAACTTGATCAAGATATTATGGTCACAATCATGTATGTAAAGTTTGGTGAGGATTGGACACATACTTTTCAAGAATTAGATTGGAAACATATATTTTTGAAGTATTTTTGGCAAAAAAGGGCCGTAACTCCTAAATGACTAAAGCGATTTCCATGACTATCGAACTTGATCAAGATATTATGGTCACAAACATGTGTACGTACGTACGTACGGACAAGGGCAACCCTTTATGCCGCCACTTTGTGGGGGCATAAAAAAAGCAAATAATAAAAATGTTATCAATTCCAAGAATTACAGTTCGCAAAAGTCAGGCGAAGATGTACATCACTCCAATGCTAATGAAGTAACATGGGGCATATAAAGCGAATGTTTTATTACAATCTTAATATCATTAAACAGCATTTTCCATTTGATTGGGTCCTAAATCAGGTTAAAAGTTGGCGCATCTTTTCGGTGTCCCAGTTTACACTATAATAAACAGAAATTATTGGCTACAAAAACTCCAGTTGTTTGCAAAATGTAGCTTATTATATAGTTTAAGACAAACATGCATTTCCAATTAGCTTAAAAAATAATGGCAACTGACATTTCTGCAAGAGATATTGCCTTTTCAGAGAACAATAAAGTCAATTTTCTATTAGAAAGTGGGGAAACATTGAGCAATGATGTCAATTAGGTCTGTGTATATTTCAAAGGAGGCCAATCTTATCAAGTTTTGCACAATATTGATCACTAAACACCAGTAACAAGAGGAGTGTAATTACAGGAAAATACTTCAATATACAATTATGAAAGAGCTCATATTGGTCCTACACACAGAAATGAATACCCAAAAGAATAATTTCCATTATTTGTACAAGTTTCGATCAATCATAATTTATGGATAGCTAGTATGTTTTTCCGGGACGCAGAAATTACAGTAATAACTGGCATAAAAGCCCCCTGCCTGTCTCTACTGGGAAATATATGGGCTTCTTGCATGACGAGCAACGACTTAAACTAGGCACCATTGCTGAGACTGGACAAAACAACACTCCCTACGTGGGCAGAATGGTCGGCAATGAGTTTTACCAGAGCATAAAAAAACCCATCTAAAAGTTTGGATGAAAACACAAAGTGGAAGAAACTAATATCTTTGAATAATAATTGTTCATAAACTGTCTGCATTTGTATGAAATATTTCAATATTTGGTGATCTGGTCTCTGGCTGGCTTCAGTCTGGCAATCAAGAGCAACTTGAACATCAAGGAACTTCATTTTTTATAAATAATATAACCAGAACATTTTGTACTTGCTAAATGGAAAGACCAAATATGTGCAAACATCCTGGAATGCCACAGTTAATGACCCATGTATATAACCATGTTACCCTTGCTCAGCAAGATCTTTAATATCACCTCACAAATATAGCCAAAATCTGTCAAGTAAGTGTCACAAAATGATCACGATTAATGTAGTATCTTGTCCTTAGGGACAAATAACAGCAGACCAAAATCATATTGCATTTTCTTCGATTAGTCAGGTGGTATAATTCAATGATTAAGCCTAAGGTAATGGTCAAGCTAATCATGTACATTGTCATTGCCAACTTGTATACTAAGTTTCATGTGAATATCTTCAGTTGTAGCCAAATTTTACAGGTTTTGCTCAATTCTACCAAAGCTGACAGTGACGGCAAGAAGGCTATGACAAAACTGTCTTTGAAAATCGACTGCCTTATTATTGTTATGCTATCGCAATTAATGCAATTCTTTGAAAATTCTAATTAGCTTCTGTCAGCATCTGCCACCTAAACACTGACCTTCTTCCTGTTCCAGCCTTTACAGCGTCACGGTTGAAGTTTGTGTTCGCGAGGGAGAAGTCCTCCGCATTGCCGCATAGCAGTTTCGGGAATACTGACTGTCGCTCGTAGCGATCGATATCTTCAAATGTGTTTCCGTACATAAAGCCGTTCATCAGCGTTGAGTGGGCGTGTAGATCAATAAAGAAGTCTACAATCAGTTTCTGAAATCAAGTTTCATGAACTGGCTATAAAAGTGCATTTATAGTGCATGTGACATTATACAGTTTCTTGGAGGATAATAATAATTATGCATATAAAATATTTTGCCTAAAATTGAAGGCCTTCATTGGGAATAGAATAAATAATGGAACTGCAATACAATTTGAACAAAACATAAAAACATCAATGGCACATTAAAACAAACTATATCATAAATATAAAATTCTGAAGATATCTTGACTAGCCATTCATGGTGGGACAAAAATTAGACATTCCACAAAATTGTTTATGAAACTTTATGGAAGCAATAGAGATCATAACGATGATTGAAATAAAAACATAACAGTGAATCCAAACATCTCCCCAAAGAGAAATTGTCTCATTTACGTTTGTTCTATGTAAGGGGGTTTGCCGGGAATAATCATTCTAATTGCGTATGAGCTGATAGATTGTTTTGTCTGCATTATATCTAATGGTGGTATTTATATATCTATCTTGGATTAAACATCAATTTAGATCAACTACCCTTTATTACACTAATTTTCCAAAACGCTCATATACCATGCTAAAGTATTATTTGATTTATAGTTTCCCTGTCAAGGGAAAAAATATTGTGCAATAATTTTGGCGTACTTTTGTTATTTGGGCTCCATGTATACTGATAAAAATGTCTGGGGAATTTTCTATCAAAATGTTATAAGGAATGAATAGCAGACATTTCCATTATCAGTAAGGTATAATATTCTCAACCTAAAGTGGAAAGATAGGGCAATATCTACGAGGCAATTTCAAAAGATAACTTTCTGCCCTTTCCATTTTCAGAACATGCAATTTTAATATAGAAATTGTTATAAAAAGTCTTCCTTTTTTCAAAATTTGAAGATGAACTGTTTTATTTGCACTTGAAAATAATGCTGATGGAAGACATTTCTAGGCCTACAATTTAGAATTCAAAAATATATGTTTTGGGCAAAACAGACGGCTAATAGGCATCTTTATACCCACTTAAGGCTATTTAGAGTGATCCTCAGAAAGGGAAAATAGCAGTTCCAAACAGGCCATTACCCACTCTGTAGCTGCAGACCATTCATTTCGGGGCTGGTTTATATCTGGCCTCATTTATATTCCATTAGAAATAAGTCAATATTGATCTTGCCAGAATTGCTCAAGTAAAGAAATTACATTCAGGTTTCGGTACAAATCTAATCTATTTTTTACAGGACGCATGATACCGCAGCTTCATTATGAAACAACTGACGTATTTGTAATTCTATCACGGAAACAAAAGCTTCAAACTGACAATTTTCAGACACATAATAAAAAAAAACTGCACATTGCAGCTTTTATGAATCGTAAAAGTTTTAACTGAACGTGAGAAAAGTATTCACTTCAGATCCTGTGAATTCTTCATTTGGGAGTAGAATTTAAAAGGGAAAAGTTATTTAAAGCTGTAACCAGGCAGACCTGGATTTAGAAATGAAATCTTTTTCAATATTACAATAATAGCAAGGTGCAAGATGATATATCTTTTTATTGGTCCAATATTGAGCGGCCATGCGAACATGCATGCATGAACAATGCTAATATATAAAGAACCGAGGGCAACACTTGTGGATACCAATGTATTTTACAGGCATGTCTTTAACACTTATCTGAACTTGAGTAATGGGCCTCGCTACACTAATTTGTATCTTCTTATGTTATATGATGTCTACTAAGTTTCAAGTAAATCTCTTAAACACTATACAAGTAATAGCAATAGTAAGTTTTTCCGCTCACTCAACTGATGAACACAGGTTGTCTTGTAAGCACAGTTGTTAGCACACACACCAAGGTGTCTCTAGATTCTTGGCCTGGGTGTATGTGAGTTTGGTTTGTGGTCACCAACATGAAAATGCATACACTTAACAAAACTTCTAACTAGACCATGACTTCTAACATGCCTTTAACAACAAAATGGCATAAATATAATTAATTTAAAATATTAACACCTCAACTTCCATTCCTTAAATGAACTGCCTTTCGGCAATTGTGATTATCATCCGATGGTCACAACATCTTTAGAATTGTTCGGATCACGGAATCATCGCATAACAATATACATGGAAATTGTTTATAGTGTCTTTGTCAGCAGGTCCCGTAAGAAGTAAATCAAAATTTTAGTGTTTATCCATGATATATTAAATGTATTGTTGCTATTTGTATTTCAATATTACGTTTAAAAGTAATTTATAGTGGTTGATCTTTTCCCGCGTTATTGTGAAGTCATTTATAAACTGTTTCCGGTTGCAATTGGGTCATTCTATTCACAGAAAAGGTGAGAAAGGTTTACTATAAGATTTTCTTTAAAAAAATGATGTATTTTTTCAACAATTCTTGAATTAAATAATGAACTATTGGTGTAAATATAAAAAATGAATTGTGGGATTGATGTCATTATCGGGGATATGAACCCAATTGGGGTTATCAAAGTATGCCTGGCTCCAATTTCTCAAAAATTGTTAAGCATAACTTACTTAAATATCTTATTTCATTTAGCAATATTACTAACTTAAATATGATTTATAAAACAACTTGTAGTTTGTCTTATTTATCTTTAATACTTTTTTGTTTAGAAGCCGCAAAACTGTTTAGAAAATGATTATTACACCTTTCATACTAAATCAAAAAAGCGTGCTGAGCTAGATCCTGTTATAAGGGACTTAAGAAGTTTTGAGAAATTTGAGCCTGGAGTTCGCACACTTATACCACCCAAACTGCCTTCATACCCCAATAATGACGTCAATCCCACAATTTATTCCTTAAGATGAAACATTTGTTAATTTTCTACTTGGGCCTGTTCAAGTTATTGAGAATCAGGTTTGTTGTCATATTACATGGTTCCTTTTATGTAGTTTCACTTTTTAAATTTTTTCGGAATATCATGTAGAGCATCCATGAACTATGCTTAGAAATGACCATTGGTATAAAGATTACAGGTACTAGATCATATTTATGACGGTATCAGCTGGAACACAATTCTTATCTGGATAAAAGTCTTGTAAAGAGTATTGGTAAGTAAAGTTTTAAGTGAAAAATTGGAGTCAATAACCATTTTTGTTTATAATTTAATGCAAGCCAATGTACAATGACCATGAGATATTAACTACAGATTAATCGGGATCTTTCTACCAGACTCCATGCTCTGTTTAGTTACTTAACCCTTATTCTCACATTGTGTTCATGCTCTTAGATAGATATTCCATGTCAATAACCCCTGTCATTTTATTTTCACAATGATCCATCATAAAAAAGTGATATTGAAATACTGTAGTTATGCATGTGTATCATAGGGACAACACTCTACTGGTGTTCTTGTAAGAGCCATAGGACTTGCCACACATTTGTGCTTTAGTCATTTGAATTTGTTAAATAGTTTCCGAGAAACGATTGTCATAGCTTAACACTGTTATCACTGACATATACTGATTGTCTACCCCGACACCTAGGGTATAACAAACCTGTTTTTTTATTCCTTGAAAAAAAAGAGCATAAAATGAATGATAGGGATGCTTTCACAACACAATTGTGTGCTTTCACAACAAACATGTGTCAAAATCCTAGTGGTCAATTATTTTAAAAAAAGAGAGAAAAAAAGACATCAAAATAGTACTTGACAGATCTTTTACTGCCACATAAGAGTAAAATGGCATTTCTTTACACGACAGATAGTGGTAAAATAAGCACAAGCCTGTAAGCCAAGTCCTCGTAAAGTGTTTGCCGGGCTTGTTCAAAATTAAGACTAGACATAGCCAGGCTTGTTAGATTTTCTTAAGCCAAGTAGTAATGTAAGAATTCCAGCTTGTTTATTCAAGAGTGTTATTCTGATAATGGCTACATAGTATGCTACTGCCTATACCTCGTCCCTGTCATACTCCATAAGCAGGTTCTTGGTGGCGTACAATGTCGGGTGGGCCCAGGGGGAGGGTTCCTGCCAGTGACGATTTAGGTCAAAACCCATCAACGAGCACCTGCAACAGTAAATGGATGGATATTAAACTCAGGTTTTATCATATTCCATTAGCAGGTTCTCATTGGTATACAATGTCAGTTGGGCAAAAGCGGAGGATCCTGCCACGGACAATTCAGGACAAAACCCATCGATGAACATCTTTCACTAGAAACACACTGGATTTGTTTCCTTCCAGTAGTAGATTCTCGTTGGCATACAATTTTGGGTGTGCAAAGGAGGGCGGTATCTACCACTGACAATTCAGGTTAAACCCATTCAACGAGCACCTGGAACTCAAAAGACACTGGATTAGAAACTGTTGTTTTATCATATTCCATTATTCCATTAGCAGCTTCTCATTGGAGTTCAATGTTTGGTGGGACCAGGGGGACGGTTCCTGCCAGTAAAGATTGAGGTCAAAACCCTTTTAAAAGCAACATGATATGACTAGACAGGATGGATTGAAAACAGCAGTTGGGTCATTAGGGAACAAAAATCAGTCTTAAATCATAATCGATGACTGAAATATTAGCCAAGCCATTTCAATCATTTCAATGAGTTCAAGAACAATGAGTAAACATGAAAGCAAATTCTTATCTTCTATTTTTGATGTTTTGAAATATTTTTTTAACAATAAGCTATAGTTTTTTCGCTGAATTCAAAAATGATTTATACTATTGTTCTACCTTTTTTATTTGTATAGAGGATAAAGTAACATAGCAATTTTATGCAATTGTGTGTATAAGTGATATCAAAGTAAACAAAAGATTTGAGCCAATACTTGATTACCATTTCATCCTTAGAGTCCTCCAAAAAGACTGTTTGTTTGCAGTGCCCTGACAAACTCACCTACAACTAAATTGTTTTACTTCCAGTGTAAGCAAAACCATTTTAAGTAATATATAAATATGTGTTACTTTGGTAAATGTTACTGGTAAGTCATCAATTAGATAAAACAAACCTGCCTATCTACTTTATGGAAGTAAACCTTGGGGTCTGTTACCAACTTGACCCTCTCTGACAATCATTCTGTTTTTCATATTTTATTAAGGTATATGGGGGGGTAGGTAGTGTCAAAACCAAACAAAAATATCTACCTACCTACACCAAATTATGGGAAATGCCAAACATTTTTTTATTAAGTATTATTATTGTGGAATAAATTCCAAGTCCACTGGTCATATAAAGTTTTCCAAATTTACAGAACAGTAACAACCACATGTTTTTTTTTTTAAACCAACTGTATGTTTCAAACAATCATCTACTTAAAGTTTGTAAAATTTGTAAAAGAATAATCAGCTACAACATGTTTACTATCACTATATCATCAATTAAATAAGAATTTTTAAATTATGTTATCAAAGTATTTAATTGATTAAATTTATAGGAATTGTTGCATAACAAAATCTTTCAATACTGAAAAAATACATCATAAATTTGTACTAAATTCTTTCTTCCAGAATTTCATAAGTGGGTATAGAATAGTTAAAATTTCACCAAATTGAAAGGTCATTAATTGATTTTACTAATTTACAAAGTTTTTTTTACGATTTTTTTTCACAAAAATATTTTTAGCATGCAAAACTATGAAAAGCAAAACAAGTGTTACACTTATGGAACTCTATCATCACAGTAACAAAATCAAAGTAAAAATTGTACTGAAATTCCAACATTGAGAATTACATATCTTGCAAATTTAAATTCCACCCAATTGTCAAAATCATATTAAATAAATTGATTTTATGATATGTTTTTGTTTTGTTTTTCCCCTGAATAAAATATTTTTTATTAGGCATATAGAGAATGCAAAATGTGATTTTCAGAATGAGATCTAATTAACATGCATTGAGCTCATCATAAAAAACTACATAATTGTTATAAAATTACCAATTACTTCAACATTGCTGAAATCTTCATACCTGTAGTTTCCAAGGTAGACTCCGTCTGGGTTCAACATGGGAACTATTTTGAACACAATGTGTTCTCGTAATGTTTTAGCTACTGGATGATTGCCTATTAAAAAGTCCATAAAACCTGCAAAAGAGATGTTTGTTGATTTTCATCAATTTCTGAAATCTGCAATAATGATCCTTGCTAATGAAACTAGGTTTTTTTTTGTTGTATGGTTTTAATAGTTTAAGTCATACAACAGAAGTTCAAAGGAAATCTTTGCAAGGTATAATGAATCTGTTAAATTCACATTTAAAAGCCTGATTTTTATCTTCTGTGTGATAAATATTTTGATGAAATATGTAGTACAGAAATATGTTGTGCATTATAATAGAGTCATTTTGTGAAATTGGTTAGTCAAAAGGGATACAAAATGGTATAAGTTATAACCATAAACTTTACATATGTTATTGAATCTAAAGTTGTATAAATTCACTGAAAACTTTATTCCATATTTACAAAAAAAGTGTACTCTAAAGTTTCATGAAGATCTGATTAAGATTGTGGCCGCTAATGTCCATAATTTTGTTCAAAACATTTGACCTAATGTCCCATATTTTGACCGGGCCCTAAATTAATTGACATGTATGATTTTTCATAGACAATCATTCTGACCAAAAATTCATAAAGATTTGGGCATCTAAAAACTAAAAATTTTGACCAGACACTACCCATATTCCAATGGGCAAGATTAAGAAATCGTCACAACTTGAATGTAAACCAGTTATTCAAATACTTGACCTATTTGACCTGACATGACCTATATTTGTAGTTTACTGAGATTTCAATAAGATCACATTCTGACCAAGTTTCATGCAGTTTGGATACAAATGGCTACTAGATGATTTACAAGTTAAATGTTCAAGACGCACAACAGACAATGACCCATCACAATATTGACCTTTGTTCAGGTAGGCTACAAATGCCCAAAATAACCATGTACTTCCAATAATGGAATCTTAATTGCACTAAATCAATGCATTTTCAATAATACAAGAAAAAAAATTGCAAAGTGTTGTGACATACCTTGGCATACAAACGAGGCTGGCGTCTCTCCTGGATGGACCCGTGCTGTCAAGAACACAATCCTTTTTGTCTCCTCCGGATACAGATTGTCTGGATGTGTGATGGTTATCAGGTCCAACCGCCGCTGTTGCTGTTCGGAAAAATATATATGGCCTCTTTAACATGTCATAAAGTGGACTAGAGTACTGATTTCATCCAAAACACACACAAAAGGCTGAAGCATGAAACAATAGGCTATAAGCTTTGATCAACTCTTAACCTCAATAAGTACAAGCTAACTACATTACAGAAACATACCACTGTGAGACATAACAATTCTCGTGTAAAGAAGTCCATGTTTCTCTTCTCCAGATTGTCCAAGTAGTTCTGAAGGCGAGTGTAGGAATAGGGGTAGCAATAAGAAAACTGGTAGACGTCATCATCTCGATCAAATACGAATGCGAATGACATGACATAGTTCTTTCTGTGATCTGGACATCTGTAGTAGTAAACATGCTTGGCAGGTACTCGAACCCTGAAAGTATTGAAGATTTGTCACACTTCTGCAGCCAGTATAAGATTGGTCAATTCTTCGGTTAACAAAAATGTTTATTGATAGGTCAATATTTATCCAATACTTAAAGCTGACCAATTAAAATTGTTTTATGTACAAACTAGCCACATGGTAACAGCTCTATCATTGATAAAGAAGATTAATAATGGTCTGATTTATCAGAAATTTGTTAAAGTTAACAACAATATTAACGACATCATTGTTAACTTTCAAAGGTGAAATATTTGATGATGTGCTCATTTGTTTAAATAAAACAAATTCAGCAGAAGCAGTTGTCTCAATTCTTGTTAGGACTACTGTAGATTGTAAGTGTATCCTTGAAATGTATACTACAATATAGATTTGAAAGTTAACAGCGATGAAATTAACAATGTTGTAAACTTTAACAAAGTTCTGAACAATCGACCCAATGTCTTGTCCGTCACTCAGTAGTTATTTTTAAGGCTAGCAATTTATTGTTCAAAGATATGAATGTATCACTTAATTCTTACCACTTAGGTCTACTCGTTGACTTCACAAATGGAGACATCCCTTCTCTGTATAAAGACTTGGTTTTGCTGAAGTTCACTATGTTAAATATAACTCTCTGAAAAATACAGGGTGAAACCTTTAACTCCATTCAAACTCTACCTATGACACACAATAAAAAATGAACAAGACTTTTAAGCTCCATTTTCCAAGCACATATACCAGAGTGTTTCAGTCAAATTTTGTTTTTCTTGAAACTTTTTTATATCAGAAGTCTTTGATGGACTGACTGAAACATATTTGGTGTAAAACACTTCTGAACTGAACAGTGGTTGAGTGAGTTTGGGTTTAATCAGTCAAAATCTAACATTTCTATTTTAGCTTATATTTTGTATCAAACCCTAGGCTACTATATAAAATTCTGATTTTTAATTCAAGTTGAACACACCCCCACACAAATAACACCAGTGCACGACTTGCTGGTTTGTGCTTATTTCGACCACTGTTTCAAAAGTGAAAGAATTAAGTTTTTAACCTGGTCAGCTTTAACATTTTCCACTGTAAAGTTGAACCACACACGAAACCTAGGATTGCATGTGTCTGGGCGGATGAACAAATCATACTCAAACTCGGTTATGTAGTCCACTCTACCAAGATTTCCTAAAACATAGTCTTTTTTATTACACTATCACACATCTTAGGTTAGCATTTCTTTTTTCATTCAATCTATTAAACAAAACCTGCATGCAATTCTGACACCTTTATACTAGAAAACAAATTTGTTTTATATTAATTATTATTTGTTTATAAGAACGATCGAATAGAAGTTAAATAGTGATACTGATGGATGAATTTACAGCATTGAACAAATCAGATGTCAGTTTACAAAACAAAAAAGTTGAAGACTACTCAAATATATATACTCTTTAGAAGGTTAGACAAAGTTGTCTGAAAACTTTCTTACCACATTCAAAGCATGCATCAAAGATCAAGTGGCCTTTCTTAGGTCTCCCAGTGAATCCTGGTGGAACAACAGCAAATTTGTTCACATTGCCAACAACAGGCTCCTCTGTACTGTCAGATTCACTTCCTATCAAAACAAATGTATAGCAAATAAAACATATCCTTAAATGATATATGGCATAATTGTATTGTTGTGCCACATAAATTAAGAGAATCATACCTATGTAACTGAAAAGTACAGAAAGCAAAGTGTAGAAGAAAAATCCCTCCCTCCATCCATCCAAACTTTGGCTGTAAAGTCACTAGAAAGGCAGCTCTGATGTACTATCAAAATGAGATAAAAGTACACTAAGGAGCTCATATATTGCCACACAGCCTAAATGACTGTCTAATGTATTACATTTAATCAATGCATGACAGACACACATGTGTTATATCATACTGCAGGGGGGCATAGTTTTCCACTTTTTTTGGTGGGGTAGGCGATTGAAATACATGTAGGTGGAACCTACCTTACCAATGCCCTTGTGAAACTAAATTGAGTCAACCTGTGTTTTTAAACATCTAGGTGGAAACAGATAGGATATTATATGTAATTACCAAATGCTTAACTTTTTAGTTCAAAAATACTTTTAAACTACAAGTTCTGCTGTTGAAAAAAGCAGACAAAATAAAAAAGAAATGTTGAGTGTGGTTCGCTGTTTTCATCCCTTTGTGTTATACCCAAATAAATCAGGTTACAGTGGCTGATGCTGGCTTTGGCTGAATTGGAAGCATATTTGTTCCCACTAGTCGTACCCATCAGATCGCCCTTAATACTTAGTTGAACAAAATGGCTGCAATACAATTTCTTAAACAATATAAATAAAAATAAATAAATAAATATATAGAATCCAAGTATAATCAGTTCCATGAAACTAGTAAATATCTCTATTGGTTTAACAGTTATAAATATTTATATCAAGCTGGTTCCGCATCATGTCAATTACTCCCGGGTTCCCATGTTAGTATCAGATTTGTGCGATTTTACCTTGAGTCAGACTCAAAATCTAAACCCAACCCTCCCTTTCAAAGTATGAAGGCTTCATGGCCCCAATTTCCCATTAAAGGCACACAATTTAGGTTGATGCAAAAAAATATTTTCTCATGTTCAATGATCAAAACAAAAAATATCGTATGATTTGTGAACAGATAAAAAATACTAGCCTTTTAAAAAAAAATTTTGCTATGCTGCCACAAATTCCCCAGATTAAAAGCCAAAAAATTATCGCTTATATTGTTAAGACTTCTGTAAATAATTATTACTTGACACAATATTCTAAAGGAAATCATTCTAGCCCAAAAACTCAAAATGAACAAATTTTATGTAAAACTTTTATATGGTTAGTTATAAATAGCTATAAATAGCATATTTGTAAAAAAATATTCATAAATCAAACAAAGTCTATTGTTTTTCAAATAAATGGCCATTATCAATGGACTTTTGACATTTTATTGTGCATGAAGAAAGAAAATATATAGAAAGAAATGGAGTATGCACAGAGAAGGGTTTAAAAACAGAGAGTTATGACTTAGGAAAAGTTGAATGCATCAACTTTGATGACTGACAAAATCGAGGGTCAAAGCATATTGTTTTGTTAATTGTTGACTGGAAAATGTTTGCTTGTGGCATTCTGTTCTGAATGGAGGTTTCTGGAAATATGAGGTGGGCTGAGTCTATCATGAGGTGGGCTGAGTCTTGAGCCAAGTTGAGGTTAGCCACAATAATGCATGTTTAGGGAACTTTATTAACATTTGGATATTCATTTTGTTCCTTAAACACCACAAGTCAACTGAGCAGTACCACAGACCTATTAACCATGGATTGGCAACTGCCCAATATCAGTGAAACGATAAGAAATAATAATTTACCCACAATCTTAGCGTGCGCACTTCAAATATCGGAAATTTCCGCTGAATCTCCGATCGGTGATTAACAGCGATCTTCGGTTATTTCCGCCAGCTCTGCTGGCGGAATTATTTTTAACACCGATCGACATGTCGCATGAAATATGTTTGTAGTTTGTCATTATTGCATTTTGTCTAAATATCGAAGTATTAATCAGGACCTAATATGTTCCTGATTAAATTTATATTTAGTTTAATTAATGTTTTCCTACATGTATATATTCGGCCGATGTCGGACGCCTCGTAAACGACCACACGTTAAGATCTCAGAATGAAATCGCGCTGTACGCGTGAGTTTTAGCTAATCGCATTAACACAGACGAGAGTTGCCAATCCATGGTTTATAGGTCCGTGGCAGTACCAATGTAAAATATATTCTTCAACTATTACTCCACAATACTTTACACTTCACTATTAAATTAAAAAAAAAGTTACACTTTAATTATTTAACCAATACCTTTTACTTATTACACTTAAGTGTTTTATGAAACACAAATAATTAATTTAATTCAGATCGACATCTGTCAATAAAGCATCGCCATTTTGAAACCATCTAGCAGGTGCCCATTATCTTTCCCCCCAATATACTTAGTGCTGGGGTCTGTCATTCTTGGCTAGGAAAACAACAAGTGGGTTATGGACGTGTAGAGTTGCCAAATCAAAAATCATTAAAGACTCTGAAGCGGCTGTTTATATGGACTAAGTTGAGGTTCTGGTTTGAGTACGAAGTAGCTTGAATTGTTGATGCATATCGAGTGCAGGCCCAAAAAATTCGGCCACACTTTAAGCAAAGCATGAATCAATTGATATGAATGAGAATCTCTGTTAAAATGATACCGAACCAGGGTGCTAAAATGAACTACTCAGTCAACTGTAGTGTAGTTGTAAACCAAGGCAAACATCAACAACAAACGAAGAGTAATAAGTGATAGATTATGTACGGGAATTCGTTTAAACCTTTATCTTTCAGATAAAATATATATCTTTTATTGGAGTTTTCCTTGCAAAGAAAATACGTGATCAATAATTTCGAAATAGATTATCTCAAACAAAATAAATCATTTCTAACCAGAATCAGCCTTTTTATCCGCCATCTTGGTTCCTATAAACAAAGACTGGTTACCAAATATCACACCAATCGCATCGCTAAGAGGCGAAAAACAGGTGCTCGGTTAAACCAGTCATCGTCAATAAAGGATACTATTTAAAATAAAACCGATGTTTTTTTAATCAGTTTACTTGATTCGTATAAACATTTGTAATTGTTTTTATTGCAGGGTATGAATCATGCATTAAATCATTTTATCATCTTCATATTTCAACAAAACTTAGTCAAATTTCCCGCCATATTCATGATGAAACAAAGTATACATTCGTACGCGCTGTTAAATAGTGCCAAAAATAACCAAGGAAACGGTTATTTGTGATTGTTTGACATTGGTTATAAATAAATATAAGCAAAACAAGCATCTAAAGGTATTTTTAGAATCATAGAAAATTGTGATCTCAGACGTATTTCGTAAGCCTTGAAAAATGAATATTCATGAGCTGATTTGGTTTCAGATGGTGACGTTCTGATTGTGTTTCTAGTTAGTTTGTGTTTTCACATCTATATTTGATTTTATTTAGTTGATTAATAAACCATCTCTATTGGAATCGTTTTGTTGTTCTTGTTCCTTTAAGTAGATGTAGTTTCTTGTCTTGTTAGACATGTTCTTGTTGAATTTGCTGGTTTGAATTCATTTGTTAATAAGCACGCCATTTTCTTTTGGTTCCATTATTTTCTGAAAGTCTGTCAATAGTGAAAATACACCTCTGGCAATCTGACACTATTCGTTTATTGAAAATAGGACTTTTAACACTCAAACTTTGGTGAGTATGGTGGTATTTCATTCTTTAATTCGTAATAACGCATAACTGTGTGGATTTTGTTAATCAATGTCTTGATATTTTGCCTAAAATCAATTTTCCGAGAACTTCATGTTCATTGACGTTAGCTTTGTAAATTTTCAATGAGATCCTGAATTTTTCTGGAAATGCGTAGATTTCTAGCTTATTTTGGCTTCATTTTCAACTTTTAGTTGTTTTGTTTCTCGATCGTTAAGGATTTTTTGGACGGTTGCGACATTTTTAATCTGTAATTTATTAAAGAAAAATGTTAATTATAAGTAAATGAAAGCTTGTTGGACATCTTTTATTTGAGTACCTATGCAATATGTTCATCTTATTTTTGACATTGCAACAACGAAATGTTCAATTGAAAATGGTTTAACCCTCGTTCATCTGGCGCTAGAATCATCGGACATTGTGCACGTGCTACATAAATTGCAGCCGATCATTTGAAATTCATCGCTTGACCATCGGAGTGGGATTGATTTATCAATTTTGTGTTGGTCTCTCATTTATTTGCCTTTTTCGGTGAAGAAATATTAATGAATGGATTGCGAGGTATTTGGTAGCATTAAATGTAACTAAAATATATAATTTCACTTCATTATTGGTAAACTAGGATTATTTTCATTGATATAATAGCTTCTGTAAATAAACGTCTTTGGAACTACTTTTTGTTCGATTACACGCGTGTGTAAACTTCAGAGCGCGTGCCACTTATACCGTAACGGGACGTTTTGATTGGTTATTATCGGCAGCTGGCAGCATCTGGGCCCTCCCACAAAAATATCGGGAGGTCATGAAGTAACTTAATCATCACTTGTGCTTTAGACTGTAGTAGATTCAGTTCTATGTTTTAAATTTTTTGTTCGCCGATTCAGGCAGTGGATACACTAAACCATCAAAATTCTTCCAATAAATAACATACCCGTGGTGTACCAGAATCCATTTGCGCAGATGCAGGTGAGAACAATTTTAAATGTTTTTGTCTTTGAGTTGGACTCAAATAAGAATGTCAATGTACATACACATGTGCAATTTATTATTGATCGTAGTTAAGTAGTGATTTAATGTATTGGTAGATGTACAACACATTTCAAATTTACGAAGATTCATTTTATACTGTACTGTATAGTGAATTTTTCACAAATAAATATTTTGTTCATGAAATTGTTAGCATTAATTTTATTTGATTGGGATAATGTGAATGTTATATGATAACACATACAAGTTACAAAAAATACACTACTTACAAGTTTAATAAATCATTGTCAGAGGGCACAATTGTATGCTTTGTTAAAATTATAATAACTATTATACTTGTGGCTACTCGGAACAGCAGTTTGTGCACATGTATTATCATCAAACTACTCCATAAAAGGTAAAATTGCTTTTCTGCATGAATGAAGACACACGCCAGCTGTCACCAAATTTAATGCATCAATACATGGATTTAGATATTCAAAAAATTGCCATAGAAATAATTTTGAACGAAAAGAATAGTTTAAATTCATTTACAAATATTTGGTTGTTAATACTATTCACACAATATCTTTTGTTGAAATTGAACAAAGAATTGAATAAATTGAAGAATTTTGTAGTTATTTGAATTGCTTTTATAGATAGGAAGCCTTTAATAAAGCTTTGTGAATAGTTGATGTAAGGTCAAGCTGATGAAGTGATTACATATGTTTCAGCAGCATGTGATGTTGAACTGGTTGTTATTACAGTTATTTAAAAACAACAACTTGAAACAGATTAATTTCAAGTCATGCTGATGATAATTCTCAAAAAACATGGCATTTAACATGTCTAATGTACATGTTATGCTAGTTGGATAGAAATGTAGGAAACATCTGTTACAGTTGTACTGCTTTGTGTGGTTGAAATAGTCACAGCTGACTGGGAAAGATTTTATCAATAATCTGCATAATTAATTTGATATGACACATTCCCTGATTCTCAAGATATAATGAAGGAATGATTGTTTCTATGCTAGTTTAGAGATTTTCTTACAAGTCTGTGTAAAAAAGGAGTCACCTTGAAATAAAAGTACAACCATGTTGTTTGTCATTCCTTGCCACTTGTATTTAAAACAAATACTATTCTGTAAATGTTCAACAAGCGCAATTCCACTGAAAGATGCATTATTAGTTTACCAATTTTTTGCTATTTTTTTGCTACAACTTTTTAACAATGTACAGAAGACCAGGAAGACAGTTAAATGTCCCTTGAATTATATTCTGGGCTTGATGTAGAACTCGCGGCATGCCTTTTTCACTTCCGATTTCCAAATGAGTGACTTAATTTCTTAAGTTCAAGAATACAGCTATTGCTTTCATTTTCAGAAATGATGTCCCTTAAAAAGGTAGGGGTTTCTTTAGGTTGTGAAGTTATTTTGTTCATTTTTGTCGTATTTAATTTTTGAATGTTGCAAATAATATTTAGACATATTTTCACAGCGTTCAATTTGCTTTTTATTGTCATTTTCAGAACATGCTTCATTGTTCCAATTAATGTTGGGTGCTGAACCTAATGGCAACTGATTGGAACATGTTTATTTTTTTTAATATTACTCAAAACAGTCCAATACATTGGTCAAAATATCCCAAGTTGGCTCATGAACTTTTTAACAATGCTCCAGTCCTATCAAATTAATAAAAGAGTTTTTGTGAAACAATCAGTGATTTTTTTTGTTTGACCAATGTACTGCTCACATTATTAGGACTTGAACTGGTTTAATTTCTTTCTTTTAATTTGCATATTTTTGTATGGAATTACATTTATACAAATTCATATTGTCAAATGTCTAGAAATGTATAAGAGTATTTTTTAATTTTGTGTTGTAAAAATTAAGTTTTAAGTAATATTTTTTAATTACTAAATGATTTTTAAAATTACCAATTTAGTGAAACAGTTTTTCCTTACACATTTTATTTTGTTTGTTTTCTTTTTTTCTGTTTGTTTTGTTTTGTTTGAATGTGTTATTAATGTTACTGGTCATTTTCTTTTGTGTAAAGTTTGTTAAAAAAAAAAGTTGAATGCACAAAATTCATATATTAAATGAGAGTACATATTGGTCATTCATAATATAAAGTAAACCTACTTTTTGAACATTTTTACAAATTTTTACAAATTTTATTCCAAAAAAATGTCTGCTTTATTTAAGTTACTTTGACTGTCACAGACAAATTAAAAAAAAAAGATTGTTCAAATTGAATACCTTTTACTAGCCAAACAAATAATGATTCCCTTGCACACGAGGCTATGACTTTGAGCCAACATTTCTGATGTTAATCTTGTAACAAAAAAAGTTTTTAAAGGTATTCCAATTTATGGTGTTCATGTATAGTACAACCCAACAGCAGCCAATCTGTGAAATTCAGGTTTTCAGTAGCTCTAAGGAAACATGCTAGTTTATTTAGACAGATACAAATGCTGGGATTGAGAATGAATACTGTTAAGTGCCAAATGAGATACATCAATATGAAAGATGCTGCTATTCATAGGTGTTGATAATAATGTGGTAAACAATTAGAAAACAAGTATCATCATGTTGATCTCAATACCTCCTGTACGAAAGCCGTGTGTAAACAGTCAGCTTCTATGCAGCCAGATGAGGCTTATCAGACATCGATAGTCTAGACATTATCACCCTCTTGATCAAGATAATTCCCACAACTGACCTGTTTTACTGTTTTCCTCAATGTTATGTTACATTTTTTCATACAAAATGTGTTGACCTGAAGTGGAGGAGTTTACTCAAGTTCAGTGATAACATGTGGCAGTTCTGGAAGTTGATGATTCAGGAAATATCTAGAAATTATATCTGTTAATAGTTAGCTTCTTTGATTAGGAAACTTGCTTGATTAGTGATAACTAATGATAAAATGAAAATTAGCATGTTCCCTTGGAATGATGCTGGCATTTTCATCGCAGAATATTGATATATTTATAAGCATATTCATAAATTTAACCAATATTTGATTAATCATTTGTATCCTTTATTTTACAGAAATCATACGTGTACATGTAGATGGACTGAGATTAAAGAGCAGATTAGCTTTATTAATAGCTATACTTTTTCAATGATTTAGATCGTAATCATGAGTTATTAAGCTCTAGTCTAGATAGTCTTTGAGTTGTGTGAAGGAAAAAACAACAACGGATTTACAGTTTGATGTAAAACTGTTGTGGCATTGTAATTACAGATCACGCAACCTCTGGAGCTGACTCCAATGGATCACGCACTATTGCACCAACACCACCAACAGAGCGCGCTGCACCAGAATGGGGGAACTACGTCGCCCGCGTCCACGGAATCACTCGGTGAGGACGGATGTTCGAAAACGAATCTCATCGTCAATTATTTGCCACAGACGATGACACAAGAAGAAATCAAGGCCCTGTTCTCAAGCATCGGAGAGGTCGAGAGCTGTAAACTCATCAGAGACAAGCCAACAGGTAATGGTCTGTTAAATTTTTGATATTTTACATTTGTTATATTAGCTAGTCTGTTTAGATATTTCATAGCATTGGTGTTGATATGTAAAAATTTACCTTGATCATAACTAAAAAGATAAGTACGTATGCCACAAGTTCCAGAATTCTGGATAAAATATTTGTTGAATTAAGTCACATGTATGTTTTCCAATGTGTTAGCTTCAGCTGATGGCCCTCTTTATTTTTTTGAGATAAAACGATTGTTAAACAGTAAGTTTTAAACAGTTAAAGACAGTTGCTATTTGGATTGATTTTGTTCCGAGAAGTTAAGAGCACTAAAAGCTTGCAAAACCTTGGATTGCATCTTTTGATTCACTTTCTTTCCTGAAGATCTCTGCAAGTCTTGCCAAAATTTTGTAACAGTAAAAAATATTGGACTGCTTTTTTTTTCAAAAATACATTTTTGATTGAAGGCATCACTATTAATTATACAGATTGGATGTATTTCTTGCCAGTTTGTTTTATTGATCTTTTGCATATTTGCAGTAAAGAATAGATGAGAAATTCATGTAAATCAACAGAATGTCAATCAACTGTTAAGTTGCCAGTGCCTTCATTTGACCAATTTATTTATCTTCTGTAGAAGGAACGAGATTTAATTGATTTCTGTCATTGGCTCTAGAACTGAGGCTTCAATTTTTTACAGTTAATAGAACCTTTTCGTAAGAATAATGGAAAATGGCTTCAAAACACTTTTTGTTGGAGTGGCAATGTCTTTTAGCTAATGCAATGAGTTTGACAGTTTTATCGGAATGCATTTATTGTCGAAACAAATGTGATTGTCTATACCCGTAAAAGCATCCAAAGAACATTTGTCGTAACCATTGGATGTGTGAAACCGTAACCAACATAGATCTATGGATAGTTATTGAACAAAAAGTCATGGTAATATTGTTAGATTAGTTTGGGGATTTTTTTTTCTTTTAAATATGAAATTAGTCAAAATTGAAGCAGAAATATAGAATTAGTTTGAAAAATACAGGAAATGGAAATAAATGAATGGATATTAGTGATTCTTGAATTGAAAATTTCCACCATACTATGAGGGTCTCTTGGTGCTAATGTGACACCTCTGCCACCTGTCGATCAAGCCCAATTAGTTGAAGCCCAAACCTACACTGAGCCCATGTTTGTCTGGGCAGGCTATATTTAGACATGCCAAAGTTGCATCATACACTGCCTGGAATATTGGGTCATCAAGGGTAAAGCCTAATTAGTTTATGCCCAAATCTACACAGTGAGCCCATGTTTGTCTGGGAAGGCTATATTTAGGCATGCCAGCAGTTGCATCATACACTGCCCTAGAATATTGGTATATTGCATCATCAATAATTAGGAAGAAATGAATTGAAACAGTCATGTGCAAAAATAACATTGTTGGCTTAAAACTAAAAAAATAACTTCTACACTACTTTTGATCAAATTATTTATTTTGCAAACTAAACACAGACATACATGTAGCAGATAAAAAAAAATTGTATGTCCCTTGATCAAGTAATTCCAGGCCCTTCCAAGGTTTGTGGCTTTATGCTGCTGGGAAAATTTGTCTTATATACCAGGAGTCCCTCTAAACATTTATTTAAAATCATCAAAATAGAGCTTGAGAAAAACACCCAAATAGAACATTGTCCTTAAATACTTACTGATTTGTGATTATGAAAATGGTCAGATTAATTTGGTAGATATTGGAACATTATCTGTAATTGTTTCAGGCCAGTCACTAGGCTATGGATTCGTTAACTACAAGAATCCACCAGATGCTGACAAGGCAATCAACACACTGAACGGGCTCCGCCTCCAGAACAAGACCATCAAAGTAAGTCCCACACCCATGTGTTCATGTTGGCCTTACAGAACCATTGCCATACACAACATCAAACCTGTCTGTGTTTCTGTTCCGTTTGTTACATTGACTATTATGAGTGAGGAAAGCCAGAATGTTCTTTGTGATGTTAAAGATTGTAACAGATAGACTCATTTTGCTTTCACACTGGGATAGTCGTTCAAAGAAAATCCAAACATAACTGTTAACATATATTTTCTTGCACTATGGCATTGGTTCTTGTATATTTTCTTTTTAATTACTAATTCCATATTTTACTAATTTGCTGATTATTAAAATTGTATATGATTTAGTGTTTCTTCTATCCTGTGTTTTGAATGCAATCTCACAACAAATTAGAACCTTGACAAGTGCATATTATATATATTTTATATAGATATTTATTTTTTCCATTAATTTTCAATATTAGATTGAACGAGTTCTTGATGTTATTATTTGGGGAGCTGGATTTCAAATGTAGAAAGTATAATTATTAGATGTTTATATTAAACTTATGGATGTGTAATTTATTTGATAAGATATGATTTTCAGGGAATTAAAATGAATGATGCCATGAACTAATACTACTTTGATTTTGTTTACTTTGCTAAGTATTTTAAGTAATTTTTCATATTTGATTTACCAATTTGTTTCATTTTGACACAACTTATTTGTTCCTCATATATTTATTGTTTTGTTAAAATATTTGTTTTATTTACCCACATTTGTACGTGTTATATGTGAATTATCCATTCCATTCGAAGATGATTCAATCACAAGTCATAGACAATATAAGTGAACAAGTTAAGAAGGAATGTATTACTCTTACAAACTCATACCTACAACATGGAGAAGAAAAATAGTGCCGTGACAGGTGTTAAATGGATCCCTTGTATGCTTGGTAAAAATTGATCATCCAATCAACTCGCGATTGTGTGCTTTGAGAAACTTGCTTTAGCCAATGTTGGGGAAAACCTGCGCTCAGTATCAAACAGAAAGTTTCCTGATGGTGACAGGCCGATGACTTCATTTTCCAGAAAGACTATTGCTGAATGAAAATGCAGTGTCAAAGATGATTCTTCTGTGTTAACAACTGTTTATCTTATTTATTATTTGTTTTTTATTGTTTGTTTTAATTGTTTTTGTTACTTTTGTTGAATTTTTTACATCATTTTTTACAAAATCTCTGAGACTGAAAACAAGAAGTGTTTTTGGTCTATTAAGGAGTTATTTACCCTTCTGATATCAGTTTCTTTATTATCCGTTAGTAACATTTGTTCATTTATCATGTATGCTATTGTTTTTTCTTCAGACAGATATTCATTAATAAGTTTGAGAGTTTAGTTTTATGTCTAATTTTGATTTTGTTTAGTTGTGTACAGCTGGCTAATTTGGTTTCTTTCAGGTCTCGTTGGCTCGTCCGAGTTGTGAATCTATAAAGGGAGCAAATCTCTATATCAGTGGCTTGCCTAAGTCCCTAACGCAGCTGGATTTAGAAAAACTTTTCTCCAGTTGTGGGCAGATAATAACTTCCAGAATTCTTTATGACCAAAACACAGGTATAACAGGCCTTCCTTATGGTACAGTATCGAAGAGCCACCATTATCCCCCCCGTCCTTGCTGTATATCCATCAACAAATAGGGAAGCGAGCATTAGGTTGCTAGTTAAATAATCAAATTCCGAAGTACTCTATTACTACATTCGTTTTAGGTGTCATTTTCAAGACCGAGTTGTGATGGGATTAAAGGCGCAAATTTATACATATGTGGCCTGCCTAAGTCTTTAACTCAACATGAGCTGGAAACGATCTTCATGGTCTGTGGCAGAATTATCACATCACGAATATTATATGATAGCAACACAGGTTAGCAAAGCTCATCGTTAGCGTTTGTTCGTTCATTCAATTTCTACGTTTGTTAAAATCAGATGTTGCTAGCGTTCATGTTAATGTTGCCTTTTTATCAATCACTGCCAATAGTGTAACATTGAAAAATTTGGCTCTTTATCGGGTATTCGTGTAAAGAAAAAGACTCTGTGTCCGTGTGTGCATGTTTTTCTTGTCTGTAGGTGCATATATAAAGTAAAATAATAACAGTTATCCCTCCTGTTCTATTTTATATATTATTCTACAGTATGTTTTGAGGTTTTTCCAGTTATTTTACGTTATGTTTTTATGTTTGACTTTATTTCTGAAACTTAGTTAATTATAACATAGCCTCCTAACCATGTAGTAAGATTTCTTTAAACGAGGGTTTGTCAGAAGAAGAAAAATCTTATTTTGACAGACACTCGATATATATATATAAATGTGAGTTTGATTTAAAATGAAACTTGGCAAGTTTTTGTGCTTAAAATTATACCTACATGTGTGATTACGTGCAAAAGTTCTTATTCTGGATTTCAAATTGCCAAGTTTCATAAAAAAAAATGTAAAACAATTAAAACTTCTTCATATTTATAATAATGAAATAAATAAGTAACCAATAACATAAAGCATATAAATTTAGCATTTGTGATTACAAACTCATACATGATGTTCTTTTGTTGCAATATATATATGGTAAATGTTCTATGGTGCTTTAAAAGTCCAGGTATCCTGATGTAAGTAAAATCACAGCTACTGATTTCAAAAGGCTTTTTTTAATCTGTACAATTTTAACTATTTTGAGATTTCAATGCATGTTCTCAGACTTGTACATTCATGTAGAATTTTCAGCAGTGTCGGTTTTGGTAACCTTTGTTACACTATGTTAATAGCAAACATATGGAGAGGTAATCAAAATATTTCACCAAGAGCTTCAAAGATCCAGAAATCTTGAGTAATCACAATGGGGTTTAGACATATGCCTTGCAGTTATAGCTACAACATAAAGACTGTTTTATGAAATTCTGAGGCTTTCATAAGAAACTGCAGACTTATATATTAACTTCTTGTCTTCTTCCCTATTGCATTGTTAGACACTAATTTTGTATTGTCATTCTCAGACTGTTAGATGGTTACAGATTAGCATACATGTTAAGTTTAATAATATCAATATTTCCTTGAACTAAAACTGTTTCATCATTGGCCTCATCTTTCTTCTGTAAAAAAAAAAACATGGAGTAGGAAATCCATCATTTTCTCAGGGTGGGGTTGAGGGCGAGATAACACCACTGTCTGTGGGTATGCTGTAAATTCACTGTAATGTAGAAAATATTGTACAAAACTTCACTGCCACTGTATCTTCATGGGATTCTTTGATGTTTTTGATTGACTTAGGGTAGAACTCTTGAAGAAATAATATCTTATATTGGTACTTGCTCCAGAAGACTGAAACAAAAGTATCTTCCATACTGACTTAAACAATTAGTTATATAAAAAAATATCATGCATAATGACTTGAATAGTAATTAAGTTTATTCTTTTGTAAGTATTTGATAGAAGATCTTCCAGTATTATTAAATAGTAATTAAGTTTATTCTGTTGTAAGTATTGGTTAGAAGATCATCCAGTCTTACATACTGCCTTAAACTTCTAAACTTTATATAACAATATTACTAGTTTAACAATATCACTAGTTTAACAATATTACTAGTTATTTTTTTGTGAAGTATTTGTTAGAAGAATTTATTCGTTAAAAGAATTTCAAAGTTCAACAAGTTGTTTATGTAGAATTTTATTGACTAAAAAGTTTTTTTCATATGTGTTCTGATAGGAAATTGGTTATCTTCAATAACAGGAATATCTGGAGGATTTATATTAAATTTTACAGTTATTTCTTGCAGCTGACAAGATTCTGTATCAGTTTTTCTTTTGTTAATATTCCTCAGGGCATGGACCGTGCCAGCTGTCAGTGTACATGAACAAATTCAATAATATTGAAAATGCTGTAGCTGTTTGGGCTGTTTACTTTGTGGGCAAGGATAATATTGAAAGAACATTCCTTTGTTGGTTGAGAACCAGGCCCAAATGAGGTCCCATTGTTTGTATATGGATCATCTAATGGTGTGCTGCTTTTACTATTGGGTTGTTCAAAACCTTCCATATGGTCAGCTTCTCATTATAAGACTTTTGTGTAATGAAACTTACTTTAATTGCTTATGTACATATATCATTAACATGGTAGACTGACTTTCCTTTCCTTCTGTCCTGACCATCTGTTGGTTTTCAAATAATTCAATAATTACTAAACTACTGGTGTATCCTATTTTGCAATGTTCAGAAACTTGTTTGCAATTTATGCATATGTTCCTTCAAATACTGGTTCAATTTTCTCACTGTATGTTCCTTCAAATTATTGGTAACATCTGTTCATCATTGCCTAACAAGTTTTGACAACTTCTCCCACAGCAGTATTTAGGAGAAAGTACATTTAGTACTCTTAATGTAATTTGTAAAGTTTCGCAAACATGCGCACTTCAATCCGAATCATAAATATATCTTACCCAGCTTGTAATTATTGAAACTTACTGCTAAAAACGAATGCCAAGAAAGAACATTAACTACAATAAAATGAGGAAGTTGTGGTGCATTTTCTGAGTTGTAACTTCATAAATCTCTCCCCTGGATGTAGTTCTGAAAGTCTCTATTGAAGAACTTTTAAGACATAAAAACATTACTGTATGTTACACTGACAATGTTCATTACAGAGGCAGATCCTGGTTAATGGGAGTGATTGAAGTCCTTGAAAATAGTTCTAGAAAAGACAGTGTTTATTTTGTGTCCTGAATTCAAATTTGCCTTTTTATTTTTAGAATTTCATTGTTTTTTTACCATGCTTTTGTAAGTCTGCTGCATATTTGTTTTTTCTTAATCAAATGTAATGATTTTGATGCTCATATTCAGGTGTTTCTTCTCAATAATTAATAAAGGGTACAGTATGTCTAAAATTGGTAAATAACGAGGGTTCGTCCCTTTTCACACTTGGTCAAATGCAGACAGCACACTGAATAATTGAAAATAGCCCCTGTTATTAACAGTATCATTTGCTGGGAATAATATAAAATTGCAAGAGCATCCAAACATTTATCATCGGGAACAATGTTACTAACCATTAAATGCTACCATCCGTCATGACAGAAAGTAGTCCAAAAGTAATCTCAGATAGTTGATAACTTGTTGACTTGGTTCTGTTAGTTCATACTATGAAAGCGTGGGTAGAATATGCTGGGTGATGACATTAATGCTTGTTTCAGATCCTCATAATACAGTCTACCTGGCAAGAAGTGTTGTAATTACTAATGTGTTTCAAGTCAGGAGTTAATTAACAGTCTTTGTACAATGTAGCAATTAGTACTTATAAATCCGCCTTAACCCATTGTTCCTGACATAAAAGCAGCAGAAAAAAAATACTGCTAATCCTATTCTCTATAGGTCTAAATAGACTTATTGTTCTCATTACAATAACATTTATATAAAACAGAAGAAAACAAGATGTTGAAAAGTACTACAAAATCCTCAGACTTTATAATAGACTACAGAAATAATTCCCGATTGAAGAAATGTGCCAAGGAACAGGTTTATGCCCACACTAAAATTTATGTGCAAATTTTGCCAAATTGCCTCCCTTTAAACTATGATGAACTAGTTATGAAGGAAGGAGAAAACTGATGTAGAAGGATTGATTCATGTAGCTTTTGATTTTGGAAGAAGAAAGAAATTAATAGTATATTCCATCGGGTATTTCAAAGAATCAGAAAAAAAATAAAGCCATTGATAACTCTCCCATTATTGAAAGTTCTAAATTATGGCATGTTTCAAATGTATGATAAATCAATACAGCAGCCACAAAAGTGTGTAATCACTTCATAGGAAGCATTTTTTAGTTAAATTATGGGGATTACTTTTAGTGACTAGAATATCAATTATTTATTTTTTTTACCTTTTCTGAGCTTCCAAACACCAAATATGTTTTTGCTGCTTTTAATTTCTCAAACACACTGGGATAATTGGAGAAACTTGAAAAAATGCTAATGCTGTTAAAAGACTAATTAAAGGAAAATTTAGTTTTCTTGGAATAAAAAGAAGTTTTGTACAATGTTATTGTGGCTGTCAACATTTGCATTTATAAGAAACTGCAAGCAGTTTATGAAACAGTTAAATTTTTCATTTTATGTGCCTGCTAGCACTTACACAAAGATGTTCAGTTTCTAGTACATTATTTCAAGGACCCTGTTTCAAATATTATTTTGGCATAAAGCCTGAAGTTTATACTAATCATTCATTTTATGCTAGGATGCTGCGGAAATTATTGCAGATTTATTTGTAAATTATCACACTTTATCTTAATGACTTTTTTTCTTCAAAATATAAATAAATCCTAAAATTTGATGATTCTTTTCAGTTCATTACAATTAAAGTTTGTACAGATTGTAGATATGAAACATCGTGGGATATGATAGGTTAACAGGCATAAGAATCCAAATGTATGCAGTTTGTACAGTAAGATCTGAAACATGATGGGATATGATGGGTTTTACAAGTGTAAGAAAGCCAAATGTATGGGCATTATCAGCCAGCGATTGGAATCAGTAATAACAGGAACATTTACAGATGTTCGGTGTAAACTGCTCAAGTCATTTACCATTCTAACCTTGGTACACCTATCAACATAAGAACTGACAATGATGTTCATGAGGTTTTTAATGCTCCAATGGTGTGTTTATTTTCTACCTGTATCAATCAGTGCTGTATATGATGGGCTGTCAAATGTCGGTAGGAAGCTGGAAAACATAACAAATGTTGACGGAACATTGTCTTTAGTTTCAGGGCAATGAGCCCTGCAGAAAAGCCCATCTCTTTCAGTCCTGTGATTTATTTCTTCAAGCTGGTAATCTTGTGCTGAACCCATGCCAGAATCAAGTGAAAATTGTTTTTCCTCGGGTCGAAAATATCAATGATATGCCTTGCTCTCATTAACCCTTTACTATTTCAGCTGTTTTCTTCTTGATTAACTTCTTAGCATTTCTTTTTGTTAATTTGTTGAGTGCAGTGCTAGAAAGACTTCTTGATTGGCTTAATTTTCTACAAATACCATACACATAGTAATAGTGTGTATATCACATATTCTTTGTTTTGATTGTTGATATGACTAATAAGGATGTTTTTTCTGCTGCGTAATATGTGTATATGTTTATAAGTCATTTGCAGTCAGTTTCATATTCTTCGATCAATACTAAAATATTTTTATGAACTGTTCTAAGCAGTGTTCAAAAGTTCAAGAAGTGGTACGCCTCAATTAAGTGAACTTGGGTTTAAATGTTCAGAGGGAAAAAAATTAAAATAAAAAAAAGTAGTTTTGGACATACGTCAAATGTTCGTTCCATTCTATCAAGCATGTAAAAACAAGTAGAAAGAAGAGCTGCTTAGAATTCCCAAATGTATATACTCTTTCTTTGGCTGTGATTTACATTAGTATTTCCGCAGGTTCCTCTTCCAAGCAATGCCAGATATTGATAAGAAGCAGTCAAATGTTATAATGGCTTTTGGCAAATTGTTTGCTTTTCTTATTTTGGAGTTCCAAAATGTTTTGTCCTAATGGATTTTCCATTCATCTAACGTTGTTGTTTTCAGCAATTATTTCAAAGATCAATGTTTTTTTGTGAAACATGAAGATTATTTGGCATCAGGAATGTCAATTCCTTGAAAAAGGCACATTGCAATTAATTAAAACAGACTTCTTTTTTTGTTTTAAGTATAAAAGTTTTTGCAATGTCAATATATAACCTTAATAGTTTCAATTTGTGAGCAATCTTTTTATAATTATGTTTATGTTCCATTTTTTTTATTTAAAAAAATGATGTTCTAAAAAAGATAAAATGGTATGGCTTTAAAGTCTAGAACAAAATGCATAGAAAAAGGGAACAAAACTAATAAACCATAAACGAAAAGACAATGTATCTCCACAAATAATACTGAAGTGCTACTGTAAATAATGCTATGGGGATAATATCCTACATTATTTTCAAATTTGTGTAGGAATTTTCTCTGAGAAATGGGCAGAATCCTGATAAGATCATTTGGTTTCCACAAACCCCTATATTTGTTCAATACAGCGTAGCAATTCCCAGTGAAAGTCATTCATTTGGTAGAACAAGACTCCAGGAAATCAATAGACGCTGCCCATTGAAACAGTAGTGATCAATTATGCTGCCCAAGTAGACTGGCTTGTCTTAGAAAAACGCCTCTTAGGTCACTCAGATTGGCAAAACTTGGAAATTTCTTTGTCCACCCAATTGTGCAAAATGATAGTCCTTGAATGGAGAGAAAAATATTGTGGCTTGGCCAGTTCATGTGTCTTGGAACACTGTCTCAGGGCACTGCTGTGTTTGCCAAAGCTAATGAGTCTGGCCAATGTTTTCTCTGGGAAAAGACAGACATTTAAATCAAGATAAAGTTAATGTCCAAATAGGACAAGGAAGGAACCAACTGTATTTATCAACTTGACCGTAGAACATTAAAATTTGGATGCCATGTAGCTGGTGTCTTATTAAGCATCAACTATTTTAGCAAATCTGTTGATCTTAATTAGACTACAGTTACACTTGCCTTCAAATTTCAGAGGCTGCCAATATAATTGTCCTTTTCTTGTTGCCTAATTTGTTTTCTAATAATGAATACTTCATGTAATGGTGTTTGTATTTCTTTCCCTTCTGTATCTATATTTGTGTTGTGTCACTTCCAGTTTTTATAGTAGAATTCACATGTGTTTGTGGTCTTGGTATAATTTAATGTCATGAATTGAACAGAAGTTGCTTAACAATATTGACCCCCATAGAAATAGTAAAGAGCAAATTTAACGGTATTCAATTCCAGAAATGGACTAGAGACACCAAGGGACTAATTGTCTTTTACCCCACAATGTATCATTAATGCTTAGTTTGGGCCATTTGGGATATGTTTGCCATATATAAGGTTAAGTGTAATCATGTTTTATTGTTTGGCTCAGATAATTCATTGATGTTTGCTAATTGCAAGCTATCATTATGGTCTTCATAATGGACAATTTAGTTAAACATTGATTATTCCTGCAAATGTTGGCTATTACTTTACTAATAAGCTTTGTTGCTAAGAAATACAAGAAATGCTGGATATTCAGAAAGAATTGAGGTGGTAAAAGTATGCGCGTTGCTAATTTTTTGTGTCCTTATTTGTGCCAGAGAAAGTGTATTCTAGATGCATTTATAGTACTTAGACCGGATTGATAACCACATTTAATCAATATCCCCAGCTCCCCTTATCTGTAAGGGATTGTCATAACTGACAAATAAGATGGCATTGATGTATTATGGACAAGGTTTTGCTCTCAAGAAAATGGGCATCCTTGCACACCAAGCTCATCCGGAGTTGATCTCTTACGGTGGCGCCTGGCGCGCGTAAATGGGTTTTCTCCAAAATTGGATGAATTTTAAGTTGGAGATAGAGCGTTGCTCCTATTTCCTTGAGAACATAAAATTTATTATTTCCAATGAGAAGATAAGGAACAATTTCAGATTGGTCGGAACACTGTTTTTGAGATTCCTAACATTGATATAGTTGGTTTTTGGATATCAGGAAAAATTATTGTAATGTTAGGACAAAACTGAAAATATGGCAGTCAAACTTAACATTGTAATAACAGCTTTGAGGATGATCCAATCAAAAAACTGTGTTGTAGACTTAATTAAAGTCGCATGCTAGAACATTTGAAATCAAATCCATGTTTCCGCAAAAAAAAATTCCTAGAAATGAATATCACTAGTGCATAGGGATTTTCCATAAAAGAGCTCTTTGATTTGAGTGTTCGATCCAATAATGACTCAACGTGACACGATTCAAATGCGATGAGTGTAACCAACATGCCGTCAATGGGAGAAATAGCTTTTTCTCGCTTTATAGGAATTAGATTATGTTGTTTTTTCAATGATTCACATCACATTCAATAAATGAGAATGTTTTGAGTCCGTAATTAGAGGCTGGTGGTCAGTAATGATATGATCAGAAACAGCTCAAAATATGACTTTGGAAGTGATTGGCATTGTGAAGATTTCATGAAAAAAGATCTGTTTGCTTTTAAATGAATTAGATAGTTATGGTTATGAATCTCTTGTAATAAATTCTGCTCTTGACCAAAAAAACTTACAGAAAGTTAAATTAGGTCATATCTGAAGCTTTGGTTTTTATCCAACCCATTGCAGAGTATTGATTACATGTTAAAGTCGGAAATATTTTTGCTTGATAGGATTGCATTTGAATATTGAATATTCTGCCAGAATTACTGCTCCCAAGAACTGAGGAATAAAAGGTAATCAATATTCGGATCAATAAAATACAAGTTCCATTGAAATCCACATGGAAATTATGGAATGGAGCCTGTTTATTCGGGGATCAATATTTCTGTGATTAGCTAATTTAATGCCATGTTTTTGCCTCCCAGACAATTAAGGTTCATTGTTCTGTTCTTATTTCGGTATTGTTTTTCCTTCCAGAATAAAGCAAACCATTAAACTATTAAAACAAATTACTGCTGATCAACAATATTTGTTCTGGAACATTGGTAATTGTCTAAATGGTGAACTGAAATTGGGAACCATTCATGGCAACTTTGAGTAATTTCTGAGAACAAAAAGCTTTTTGCTCAATAGAACTATAATATATTAAAATTAAAAAGACAGATAGCCCAAAGAATGAGTAACATACTAAGTTTGTTACTTATTCATAATTCTCACTTGCTTTGAAATTTTAAAATATATTGCCAGGCAAAATCTCGCGAGCGTACATTTACATAAGGTAATAGTATAAACAGTGATCAAATGTTTTATTGTTGAAACACCACACTGAGTGATATCTCATCAAATATTCATGTATTAAGATGGCTTTCAAAGGTTCCCTGCCATTATTTGTCCGAGTTTACACTATTTGTTCCAAAATATGACACATTATTTAGGGGGAAATATAAATATTTCTGGATCATGCTTGTTGGGGACTTCATTACCAGACTGGAATGGCTACCATATGCCAACCTTGATCAAAATATATACTGGTATTGTGAGTATCTAATGCAATTCATGTGTTTATGGTCATGAATATTTCAGTGGATCAAAGGCAACTGGCCTTTTGTGAAGCAAGGAAACACAAGAAGTAATTAAATGAACGTTCTTACTGGTTCCCAGGCCTGCAAAAACAAAGTTATGGCTTTACTTTAGGTATCAATATTAATGATCAAGTCAGTTAGATGCCTCGGCACTTATATGGTAACCAGCGAATTATGGTTCCCTTGTGAATATTGCCCATCATGAACAAGAACACTGGGGGCTAAAGTGTGGTTGATGTTGACCCAGAACTTTTTCTATTGCTTAAGAGGAAATTGGGCTTGATGAAAATTTAAGCATGCAACATATAATTGGATGAGATAGTTTCAAGTTTATTTTTACCCCAACTTTGAGAAATTAACAAGAAATATTAAAAAATTTCAATGAACTTACTAACGCATTTGTAAAAACATACTTAAAGCACCATAGAACATTTAAATCAAAAAATGAAAGCAAATGTTTGTATGTTTGTCTACTCCCCTACTCATGTACATATCTGACCATCTTCCCAACCATTTCTTGCAGGCCTTTCCAAAGGTGTAGGCTTCATCCGGTTTGACCAGCGCTGTGAGGCTGAACGTGCCATACAAAAGCTCAACGGGACGATACCAGAGGGTGCCACTGAGCCAATCACTGTGAAGTTCGCCAACTCACCGAGCTCCAACAAGAATGCTCTTCCGACACTCGCGCTAGCACCGTACTTGTCGCCGACACGTCGTTTCCTTGGACCAATCCATCACCCATCCTCGGGAAGATTCAGGTAAAAATATGGCGACAAGTTGATAAATGTTGTTTACAAGTCTCGTTACTGTATAATTATG
This sequence comes from Mya arenaria, assembly GCF_026914265.1. NCBI lineage: Eukaryota > Metazoa > Mollusca > Bivalvia > Myida > Myidae > Mya > Mya arenaria. The sequence continues at coordinate 48,397,860 of NC_069134.1, forward strand.
GGTGTAATGATATCTGTAAAGTGTTTATATGAACAAGTCTTTGTTCTAACAAAAATGTGCAGTAGTCACAGTAGAAACAACGTGTCACCAAGTGATTGGCGAGTCAGTTTCTTCTTTCGTGAAATCAGGACTGAAAAAGATCAAGGTATTTTCAGAACCATAGTGTTGTCTTCGTGTAAAAACTTTTGGCTAAAAAAACTTCAGTTTTTGTCTCAGTGGTTGAAATTTATACAAGCCCTGCACTGATAAAATGTCTTCCGGGCTTGCTCAAATTCTGCATTTTATATAGCAGGCTTGTTAAAAAAATTGATGCAAAGCAATAGTTTAAGAATTCGGGCTTGTTCATCCAAAATCCTAATTTCGATGACTGGTGTTTAAAGAATCCTTTTACCTTGTGGAAATAATTCATTATTATTTCAAACCTTTAAAGCCACCATCTGAGCCTACTGGTATAATTAGAAAAAAACAAAATGTTTTATCCTTAGGAAAATAATTGTTAGTAACTGCAAACCATTTTTCACTCGACTTGACCTTCTGTTGAATAAAGCCAAATGCTTCATAATATGTTCTTGTCAGCAAGTTGGGATGAATTGGACACGATAATATTAATGGGCCAAATTTCATTAATTTGTTTCATTGTTGTACTTAGTCCTGGGAGAGACACTGGCGAGTTTTGTTGAACACGTTCGTTCCGAAGGCTGATTGGATAGTGCCACATTTATTTTCATGGGATTTCCTATTAGAATATTAGACATGTTAGGGAGACTTGATCCACAATGTAAAATCAATATGCTTGATATGACTTGCCTAGGCTCTAGATAAAGTAAGTGCTTTGGTCTCGTGATAAAATTATTCCATCGCAGTACATGAGTTCCTTAACTCATTATGTATTTTAAGATAAATTACCATCAGTTGTAACTATAGCTTTCATTCTTTAACTAATACTCTGTTGAGAATGAGCATTCCAATTTTGAAAATATATCTATTGAACATTAGACCTCGTAATAACTTCATTTCAGAATTAATTGTTTCCGTAGATTTCCATTTTTCTTCATGTTTTAGCATAGGAAAGTCATTGCGTTTGACATGAAGCATGTTTCCATGTGATAAATCCTTTCCAGAATAAAATAAAGGCAATTTATGTCCTTAATTCTAGCTAACAACACCCATGTTGCCTTTTAATGAAAGAAATGGTTCTAAATTTGGCCATGTTTAGGGAATATATTGAGGAAACATGCAGCCTGGGCCAATTGCAGTTAGCAGTTCTGCGTGTGCATGGTATTTTTAATCATTCTTATATTTCCATTGATTTCAGTAGAAGGAAAAAAATGCCATGCTCTGACAAGTTTTGGTATTCAGGACATAGTTCAGATTATAGCAAATACTATATACTATACATACTAAGAGTCTATTTGATTGTGCTGATGACCATTTTTAGCTTGTCTTTTTTTCCAAAATGTATTGTGATACCCATGTTGTTGGTGTGGCGTTGGGCAAAATCATTAACTTAGGACACAACTCAAAAACCATTAAAAATTTTAAAATGAAGCATGTGTTAACAAAGACATTACACACATGTTAATTGAGACCCTTAACTCTGGCTGTAATAATTGTCAAGTTATGCTCCTTGATTTACTATTTCTCTGCAGCTCCTTGTCCTCAAAGTAATTAAAAATCTTGATATTGTTCAAATATTTGGTACATCTTGATACTTGAGTAGGCTTGAATAATGGGGATAATCTAAACTTAATATGTTTTCACAGAAAAATTAATTCTCAACTCAAATTAGTTTCAAGAGCTGGTAATAAAGCCGTATAATAACACAAATCCAGATGACAGATTCTCCTCGAATACTGATATTGGTGCTATTCTCATTATTTTGCCCTTGAGCGTAACGTAAAATTGAAAAAAAGTAAAGAGGCTTGATGTTGCCATGGTATCATTGAAACAAGAATTTATCTGACTTGCATGTATGATGGTAGCTGTGATATGAATAAAAGCAGGCTGTTAATCTCTGGTGTAATTTGATGTAAATCTTTGTATAGAGGCAACTATCTGATGACGCTCTGGGGTGTCTGTTATTTCTTAGTGTTTTAAGTATGGAAACACATTAGAACCTCTCAGCTGTCTGCATTCAAATGTGACGTCTTCAATATTTATTTATGGAACTTGAGAGTGCCGTAATCTTGGAAAGTTGAAGACAACTATTGTGTTCATTAAGCATAACTACACTAGTTACTGCCTCTTTATTGTTTCTTAGCAAATTAATGTGTGTGTTTTTTGTTCTGTACTTTTTTACATAAAAGATCTAAAATGTTCTCAAGTGTATTGCTTAACATAATGTGTTCAAGGAACTTAATTCAAAATAAATAATTTAAGCTGAATAGCAGTTACGGTATTTATGTTATGTCTGGTTCAGTTCAGGGTTCGAATTTAGACTCGCATACTCGCAAAATGCGAGCGGCATTTGCAAATTGCGAGTGACTTTTATTCAAGCTCGCAAAATTTTCCGAGTGGTTTTTTTCTTGACCACAAAATGTTAAAAGGAAAGTAGAATAAACATTAACTTTGCTACAAAGTCGAGTGTAAACAACCTATAAGTGGCATGTTTACACTACCAGTTAAGAGACAACAATATGGAGTCATGCTCTAGTAAGTTTTCAAAAATAGAACAAATACGGAAAAGGCCGAGTTTTATCTCGAATCTTTCCGGGGATGCTCAGAGGCGTGCATAATACAAAGTGAAAACAAATGAGTTGACATGACGTAATCACCTAGCTCAATGATTGGCTAAATTTAGTGCTTTCGCGCACTATACGTAAAACCCCATCAACCTTTGAATATATCCACTCAACTGTCAAAGTGAACAAACTTCCGATATATTTTATAGTCCAAAGCATCCACGCTACATTTACTGTTGCTTTTATTTATTCAAAATTTATACTGTTATTGTTTTTAATACTTAAAGACTTAATCAGTTAATGAAATCTGTTGTGAATGGGAATTTCCCGATGGCGAGGGTAAATATACCCCCTCAAAGTAAACAATGTCAAATTATTAGACAGCTTTGTTATCAAAAAGTGGCAAGCATCCGATGAGTCATCTGTACCCCCCGCCCCCCCCCCCCCCCCCCCCCCCCCCCCCATAGAATAAGCCAACTACAATTTATAGTAGTCGAGTCACTCAAGATGGATCCTTTTAATATTCATAATATGTCTTAGTTGTAAATATCTACTTTAATTAGTCAATATTATAAGGGAATAAAAAAATAATAAAAAATTGCAAGTTGATTTTTCATTTTGCGAGTTGCCTCAAAAAGCACTCGCAAAATTTTGCGAGTGCTCCTCAAAGTTAAATTCGCATCCTGCAGTTGTGTCTGTTGTTCTTCGCTTTAGTGTGTCTAGTGTTTGGTTTAATTCCAAATAATCATTGGAAACAATGTTTTGTAAACATCATATTAAAGTACAATATACTTGCAAGCACTTTTTTTTTCAATCCAAACCATGTGCCCCGTCTTGTGGTCTACAGTGTAACATTGGTGGATTTGTTATACATACAAATAGTGACGTCAAGATTCTGGCTTGCTGCCTCAATTACTGGATTTGGCGGCTGTCCCACAATGGATGACATTTAAAAGTTTGTTTATATAAGCTCTAAATTTACCAGTCACTGTCAGCATTGAAGAAACAATTAAAAATATAAAACTCAATCATGAAGTCCATCTATCATCCCTTTTTCCAGGTAGTCACCCCTCGAAAGTACTCTTTTTGGGACCAAAAATATTTCCCAGCTAGAAATCAAGATGGATACATGAATTGAGTAAAATAATCTGAGTACTGCATAACAAGCATACATCCTCCATTCCAGGTACTCGCCTCTAGAGAGTTCCCTGCTGGGAACCAGCACCATCCTCCCGTCAACCACTCCCACCACGAGTAGCACCATCTCCGGAGCCGGCTGGTGTATCTTTGTGTACAACCTTGCACCCGAGACTGAGGAGAATGTCCTCTGGCAGCTCTTTGGGCCATTTGGAGCAGTTCAGAGCGTGAAAGTCATCCGCGACTTCCAGACACAGAAGTGCAAAGGATTCGGATTCGTCACCATGAGCAACTACGACGAAGCACTCATGGCCATACAGAGCTTGAACGGCTTTGCGCTTGGGAATAGGGTGTTGCAAGTCTCCTTCAAGACAAATAAAATGAAATTGATGTAAAGTTGGGACATCCTGAGATTGCTTGAATAATGTTCTAGTCAGTTGTTGTCAGGATATATTTTGTTGCTATGGAAACATGAATATGGCCAGACTAAGGGGTTTGTCTAGTCATTTTTTTATCGTTAAAAGCAGTCGAGTTACAAAGTGAGGGATGCTATTTTGTTTTACTAGGAGGGGATTATTATCTTTATGAATCTCAGATTGATGTGCAATAGATGTAAATCTCCTCTCTCTGCATGTTTGCGTTTCTATAGCAGCAGATGTTGGCAGGCTTAATAAAGTTGAAATCCATTGATGTGCTGTTTTAAAGATACACTGTTAAATATAAGTTATTATGACCAGGCTTATGAACATTGGTCTTAAATGCTTCTAAAAATGTACAATCTGGTCTTACAGAGCTTTTATCAGGCTAAGGTATTTTGTATGTATATTTTTGCACCACTGTTGAATTGCTCAGAACTGGCAGTCGTACACTGCAGTTTTTCAAATTTTTTCTGACTGATTATTCAATTCTGTGATTTAATGAATTGTTAATTATATACAGCTTGAAAAGCTAACAAATCAGGTTAAAACATGGTTATTTATGAGTATATGGCATTCAGATTGAATGGTTTATTTCTGTTGAGTAAATTTTTTTATACGCCAATTAAAGGGAATAATGTACAGAGAAAGTAAAAGCAAGGACAGTTAAAATCATGTTACATAAAAAAAAAAAAAGTATGTAATTTCCAAGCTAATTGTGTATCAATTATTTTTTTTTACAATAATGCAATTTGATAAATGAATGAAACAGTGTTATAATGTAATTATAATTAGGTGTGTCACTGTCCTTATGAAATTAAATGATTTCATACTTGGAATATACAAAGGGGCTTTAAGCTTGTATAATTTTAGAAGCAAAACAGAACCACATTTCTATAAAATATTGTTATTGTTGATTTTTAAAACCAAATTGTTGATAAAGTAAATGCACCAAGTGAATTTTTTTGTAATATTTGGTGTGATTTTTATGGTTTCTGAAACCGTGAGGAAAATTGTAATTGCTGGAAACTATTTATTAATAGTAAAACCCAGATCGGCTGGTTAGGTTTCTGTTCATCCTATTTATTTATAAGTAAACTTTATTTGAGAGTGATTATAATGAATTATGTATGATTTTGTGACTACAATATTTGTTTCTTTATTATTACTTCTGGGTTTTGTGAGTAACTTATTCAATGGTAGTTTTAGTTAATTGTATGTTTTAGAAGTAACAAAGTATATTTCCCTTTTCTTATTATTTAAAGAGTTGTGGTGTAACCATGGTAGCGAGTGATTCTGGAATATATTGCCATGATTTAATTCATCATATCTTTTGATTGTGACCTCTATTGCAATGGTTTCGTTAAAACCCCAAACATATCGATGGAACCAACAACATTTCACATATATTAACTGATGATTTGTGGATTTCTTTGCCATTTATTTTTACAATGTTTTTATTGATCCTGTATTATGGTTGTTTCATTAATTTATTTTATTGATGCAACATGGTTGGCTTTCAAATTTGCTCGGTGAAAGTTTTAGTGTTTTTACTTCAAAATGGCTAGTTATTTAAACCATTTTTAGATCATTAAAACCGTTCAAATTTATTTTGCTCATTTAAAGGGTGTGAACTGTTCTTAGCATAGAATTTTAAAGATACAAAACCATGACTTTTTTCACACCAAATAATCTGTCTCGCAGTTTTATTGTGTTCAATCTTATTTTGTTTGTTTTATCTTATTTTCATCATATCGTGGTGTGACGCTTTATGTGTTGTGGATACTTGATTTTAGCTTTAATTTTATGTGTATTTGAGAGTGTGTTTGTTCACTGTGTAATTGAGTTCAAGCATATTTTCAATCATAACTTTAGTTGTCTGCATTTTCGGTACAGCTATTACAATAGGTGTTCTTTCAGTTTCTTTTCTGTGAAATTGTGTTCATCTTTGGTTAACATTTTGCATGACATTTTTCAGTTGAAAGCCAGGAAAATGCACAAATCATCTCAATATAAATGGTTTTCTTAAACAAAGTTTGACAGAAGGTTTTTTTGTTGACCAGATTTAAAGGGCAAATTTGATACATACAAGCTAGGCACCACAATTCTAAACTCCGCTCATATGTTTCATTCCCATTTTGTTGAATGTAGTACAGTGATTATTTATCGCCATAAACAAGTGCTTGGGTGTATATTTATTTACATTTAAGGCAATTAGCAATAAATGGACTGTAATTCTTATATTCTGTTAAGGCTGATAAGGGTTATTTTAAATTTAATTCTCAATACGTAAGTTGCAAGAAGAGATAATCATCTAATTTATGATCAGTTAATTTCAAAGAGCCAGCGCATAAGATACTGGTTACAAGCATAAATTTGAAAGGACATTGACAGACAGTGATCGAAAGTGACAAATGCTGCTGAACTTATACTTTGAATTTTCTCAAATATCTCGACTAGTTTTAGAAGCATTTTGCTCGTATGTTTGTATAACTTTGATGTGCAGCATCCATTATTTTTGGCAAGTAAGTTCTTCCAAAGTCAGTTTTTGATATTGACAAATTTAGATTGTTAAATGTCTTCTGGGTTGTTCCAGTGTGATTTAATTTCACATTAAATGTGGCTGTTTTTCGTGTTACGGTCAGTGTTTTCTGTAGGAAATAACAATTTCTGCTTTCGTATGCAGATGAATTTAGTCGATGTAAAATTGTTTTACATAAATGATCTAATTTATACACTCATCTCATGAATACTGGAAACATTCCGTAAGCTGAGTCTGCAAGTAAAACTGAATGACCAAAAGTGATGACGTCAGGTGCAGGAAAATACTGTCTAGATGCATCAAAAGCGCTTGCTCTAATGCTACATAAATGCAAAAAAAAATGTATTTCAAATATGTTCAATTGTCATCTTGCATCTAAACAGTATTTATTTCTGGACGGAATGAATTGGATGTATATATTCTTTCAGATGTTGATATTCAGTTAAAACTTACAGGAAATTTCAAGATGATTTTATAGCCTGCTTTCTGTAATTTTAACTGTTGTATGAGATCCGCTTTTGTAGGAAACTTTTCAATAATTTCTTAAATAGAGTCCCATTTAATTGATCTTTTTACATGGTATATGTTGGGTATATTTTACACTGTACATTTTTCTAAGGTTTTTTAATACCATAATTATGCAATTTTTACACAGCATCGTTAACATAGCCATGTTATCTTTATAACTTTATAGAGTATTATTCACTTGGGAAAGGATCTATATTTGATGTGTAGAATTCCTTTGATTATGTAATTCATCTATTAATTCCACCTTCTGTAATGTTAATTTCAATTAAGTTGATTAACCAATTGCGTGCTATTTTCCCCGAGTCTGTATGATGTGTGTTTTAACTCTATCAGGGTTTGTTACATTGTTGTGATATACGCAATTTCAGTTTTTAAAGATCCTTTCTCAAGTGAAACAGATCAGAAGTGACCAAACTCTTGAAAAAAATCAATCAATGTTTTAACATTTCATAGTGAAATTTAAACATTTGAAACACTACCTAATTAAACCATTTGATAATTGAATTTTTGGAGTATGGTCACTTAACAGTCATGTGAACTATGTAACAAAGAAAATGGTCCAGTAAATTTCAATTCATTCTCATCATTTTGTACACCAGAAAACACTTGACCAGCGTGGCATTGAGGGTTATGTATTCCAGCCCACATTAATCAGGGGATTGTCCATTTTTCCAAAGAGAAATAGGCTCTAAATATGGCTCATGCAATTTGTAAGCTATGGAGATATTAATTGTTCGATTTTTCCCTTTATAACATTTCTGTTGAGAGGGCGCCCTTTCTTGATGTAAATTGAGGGCTTTAATTCATTCTATCTCTAAATTTTCTCAGAAAACATTACTCTTGGTTATGAGGTATGAAAAACCATACAAGTCAAGTCTATTCTGATGTAGGCTTCCCATCCAATCATTTTCATTCATTTCCATGGAAATGGCATTTTTCATACCGGTCTTCTTCCATAAATGTTTTAGAGCAATAATTTATTAATGTTCATATCAGGATAGTAAAAGTGTATAAAGGCAACCAAGGTTATGATTGGAATGTAGACCGCATTATCACTATGACATGGTTTGAGTGTTTGAGGTAGATCTGGATGTTACCTGCCTGTAGAGAGTATATAGCTTGAGCTCCTATGGTCCATGCAGTTTTAGATGCAAATTGTGTGGAGATTGGTTGCATGGACATTCCTTTTGGGAATGAATAACATTGCTACTGAATACACGATCAGGCGCTTTAAGAATATTTGCATCTCAAATTTGCATTGATTATTTATAGGAGCATCAGTACAAGGCTTGGAATAAATTGCTAGGCTGTAGGGAGAAGTTCCAATATTTGTTTGTGAACTCTTGGAAATGTATGTTTGGCTATCCTGATGTATCTCTGAAGTGTTGTCTGATAAAAAATGTTCAAATTAAGATCGTGCACGTTCAAATTTAAGCAATATATATGTTACATATGTTTGTGTTTGTGAAATTTTTATTCTAGTTTTTCAATGATTGGTCATGAAGTTTTCATTGTATCCTGTTTATCCAATTATGTATCTTACTTTTGTCAGTTAATTGTTCATGTTCTTGTTTCAATTTTACTCTTTTCATTATAATTAATGATAATCTTTTAAGATATCATTCCTTACTGGACATGGTCTGAATTATATGTACCATCTGTGGGATGAAAAGACAATAAATGAACTGAATACAACTTCGCAATGGAAATGTTAAAAGATTATTGAAAGAGAAATTATTGGTTTAATATTGCCAAAATGCTTTGTATGCCATAATAATATTACGGTGTCTCCTGAGATGCCGAAAATGTCTAAATATTTGTCAAGGGTTAAAGACTGTGTCCATTGATTGACTTTGTTACCAGTTTTTGCTTTAGTGTGCTTTCCGCTTGATTGTTTGTACTCTATTAGCCTACCTCTCATAGTAACTGTAAAAAGAATAGTGAATAACCTCATAACTCATTCTGCACTGGACTGCCGTGATGCTCAACAGTTATTTACTCCAGTTAAGGATAATCCTTACAAAACCACGTTTTTTATTTTTCATTGTTCGAGACATTGATAGTTTTTCTTATCTGTAACCATAGATAAAAGAGAACATCTTGAGAATTTATAACTTAAATGATAAAACGACCCTTTGCAGATTGAGTTGTAACCAGTTCACGCCAAGTGTAAAATCGCATCAACTCAAATGCAGTTATATTGCTTGGTATTCTTGCAGAAGGGGGCATTATGAAATGTTCTTTACTTATGAATTAGCTAGTTTTACACTTTCCAGTATCATGATTCAATTTGTTAAAATTTTAAGTAAAGAATTTAGTTAATGTGGATTTTATTGTATTCTTTCCAGTGTTGGTATCTTTTGTAAGATATGATTAAAAAATATGTTCATTTTATCAGGAAAAATGTTAATAGTGCCCTGGGCTTTAAGAACTTGAGAAACATGTTTGGAAGGTCTGTTGCAGGACATATATCAGTTTGTTTTACTCATTTGTAACCTTGACAATGGTGTTTAAATACTTTTTATTGGTTAATTTATGTGCACGGAAAAGGTTGAGGTAACCTCAATGTTCATAAAGCCCAGTTCACACTGACCTCTCAGCCCCTAAACCATTTAAGCTCAAAACTCTCATGTGAAACAATTCTTCAGCTGGACATTGTAATACTTACATAGTTCTCAAATTGTGTATTGCGTCTTGTATTTTTTACATGTGAAAACGTTTAATAAAAATATATAATAAACTCTCGTTGTCTTGCCGATAAAAATGCCTTGTCAAAATAGGGTTAACTCTTGAGTCTATCTCATGTTTGCCACCTGAACGCCCCGACCTCTGTCCAAGTGGTATGGTGACACTAGACGTCCCTACCCTTCCATGTCAATGTGGTACATTATATGGTGACACTAGACGTCCCTACCCCTCCAATGTCCATGTGGTACATTGTATGGTGACACTGGACGTCCCTACCCCTCCAATGTCAATGTGGTACATTGTACGGTGACACTAGCGTTCCCACCCCTCTCCAAAGATCAATGGTAGAGCGAAACTAGATGACCCCACCCCTCTCCAAATATCAGTGGTAGAGCGAAACTACATGACTCCAACCCTCTCCAAAGATCAATGGTATAGCGAAACTAGATGACCCCAACCCTCTCCAAAGATCAATGGTATAGCGAAACTAGATGACCCCAACCCTCTCCAAAGATCAATGGTATAGCGAAACTAGATGACCCCAACCCTCTCCATAGATCAATGGTATAGCAAAACTAGATGACCCCAACCCTCTCCAAAGATCAATGGTATAGCAAAACTAGATGACCCCAACCCTCTCCAAAGATCAATGGTATAGCAAAACTAGATGACCCCAACCCTCTCCAAAGATCAATGGTATAGCAAAACTAGATGACCCCAACCCTCTCCAAAGATCAATGGTATAGCAAAACTAGATGACCCCACCCCTCTCCAATGATCAATGGTATAGCAAAACTAGATGACCCCAACCCTCTCCAATGATCAATGGTATAGCAAAACTAGATGACCCCACCCCTCTCCAAAGATCAATGGTATAGCAAAACTAGATGACCCCAACCCTCTCCAATGATCAATGGTATAGCAAAACTAGATGACCCCACCCCTCTCCAAAGATCAATGGTATAGCAAAACTAGATGACCCCAACCCTCTCCAATGATCAATGGTATAGCAAAACTAGATGACCCCAACCCTCTCCAATGATCAATGGTATAGCAAAACTAGATGACCCCAACCCTCTCCAAAGATCAATGGTATAGCAAAACTAGATGACCCCAACCCTCTCCAATGATCAATGGTATAGCAAAACTAGATGACCCCAACCCTCTCCAATGATCAATGGTATAGCAAAACTAGATGACCCCACCCCTCTCCAAAGATCAATGGTATAGCAAAACTAGATGACCCCAACCCTCTCCAATGATCAATGGTATAGCAAAACTAGATGACCCCACCCCTCTCCAAATATCAGTGGTAGAGCGAAACTACATGACCCCAACCCTCTCCAAAGATCAATGGTATAGCAAAACTAGATGACCCCACCCCTCTCCAAATATCAGTGGTAGACCGAAACTACATGACCCCAACCCTCTCCAAAGATCAATGGTATAGCGAAACTAGATGACCCCACCCCTCTCCAAATATCAGTGGTAGAGCGAAACTAGATGACCCCACCCCTCTCCAAAGACCCAAGTTATTGGTGAACGGACATCAACGCGATACTGCATCCTCACCGCATAGCCGCTACAAGTGCCTATGGGTTTAAACCTTGCCGTCTGAAGTAGCCGACACCTGTCATGCTTCCAACATATCTTGTCGCTCTTGTAATGTCAAGGCTGTGCTATCATGGCTAATTACGAATTGACGGGGAAAAACATATCTATATTCCAATATTTTTTAATGTTATAGCAAACCTTTCAAATGCTTATATCATTCAGCATTTTTACCACCAATGCTCTGCTTGTTATAGTATAAGGAAGATCTGCAGTGTCGAGTTTCACTTGAGACTGTTCGTAAACATATGGCTCCTGGTTTAAGAACCATTCTCTCGAGTAGACATTCGCTCCAAAATTTCAACATGATTTTTTTTATCTAGTCTAATGTAACATATGAGTGTATGCGTTCATGCGTATGTGTGTGTGTGTGGTATTAGGTCAGACCAGGTAACACCAAGAGAACAGTGTTAATATTGATACTGAAGCACTTCTATGTCTTCGTGAAGAAACACTTTGTATGCAAAGGGAAGAAACTGCCACATGGATCTTATGTCCGACAGTCACCAGTGTCCATTTCCAAAATACTACATGTGCTGTATTGAAAGCCGCAAAATGGCACCATGCGCGTTTTGAGATCCATGTCTGTTGTCATGGTTCCAAAAACAAGATGGCCGTCTGATAAATGTAAGCTGGAACAGGACTTGCTAGAGCTAAGCACTTGAGTTATTAAAACCATGCTTCATCCCATCTATAATGGTGCATCACCTATTAACTTATTATAAAGCGTTCATAAAGGCTTGCTTTTATTTGAAAAACATATGATTCCCTACATGGTCATATATTTTCAAACTCTACTACAATAAAAACAAACATTTCATACTTTCATATGCGAACAGGACTGGCACACATCAAAAGTTCTCCGTTCCTGCTTGGAGTTCATTGGCAACATACATGCAATACCTTCATGTAAGGGTTAGTCTCTTGTATGGCCCTGAAATATTGTGCAATCTTGTTTTGGAAGTGCAACACTAGGCCAAGTCGAGCTGTTACGGCGGATAAATGTGTTAATTCCATAGTAGCTTAGACATTGTAAGATGTCTCGGACCATCTGTTGATTTAATCCGACCCATTCATGCGATGGCTGTGTTGCGTGTTGAATTATGGAAGTTATCCTAATATTTATCATACATTTGTTGCATTACATACAATATTTCATTAATGAACATTAAAATGGCCATACCTGGTTTGTACATACCCTGATACTGGTGCCATAAAATAGGTGTAGGTCTACTTTGGTTCCGTAAAATAGACGAAGGACGTTGGTTTAATGGTAGCACACCCCCCCCCCCCCCCAATGTTCCCTTTCCCTGTGTACCTAATATTCCTTCATTTTTTACTCAAATCATGCGTTGCAAATAAAATTAAACTATTTTGGTGTCTGCGTTCTAAAAATGTCAACTTTTCAGTTTCTGTCAACCCCGTAACCTATATTCCGCGTATCATATGGGGGTCAGCCTTTTCCGGTTCGTCCCCTTGATTCCATTTAGTCAGAATAACTACTATAAAGTTAAAAAATGTTGTCTGAAATTTCATTTTTTTATGTACCGAGAAAAGAATGATTTCCAAAGATGTATTAAGTATATGTAGTCAAACCCTGTTTTGTCGAACTCTCAGGGACCGGCCAAACTACGTCGAGTCTGGGGAAATTCGAGCCTAGCGGGAATTATTACATTCATTAAAAAGAAATTGGTTCTTTACACCCTGTTGAGTCAACGAGAACATCGAGCTAAACGAGTTCGAGCCAACGGAGTTCGACTAAAGATGGCTGACAAGATGGCAGCCAAAACAATAAAATAAACAAATGTTTAAAATATGCGTTTCAGTTACTCCAAAGAAAACTGAAATAAAGTTGATTTGGCTTCAAATGGTTCGCAACAACGCGACTTGCTTTGAAGAAATAAATATATTGTACTCAAAACGGCTTTTAACCGTGCATGTGACTTCTATATTAAGACAAATGATGACCGGTTTCATTGCTCCATTATGAGAATATTGTCAAAAATAAGGTATACCATGCCTGGTAACACCATTGATCTGAAAGTATTTCTTGGGGTCTTAAGCAATGTAACATAATTTTGACTAATATTTCGTTATTTAGAAAACGACACACCGCATTAAGTAAGTTTTTAAAATCAATTATTGCCTTTAAATTCAGCGTTAACCAAAACACTTCAAAAGTAAACTAATATGTTATAGAATTTCAAGCCCAAAAAAGCTTAACAATATGGCCGATAGAACAATGGAAACAGAGCCTCAAATGGCTGGGCTAATTACCAATCAATGCTAACGAGAGACTTGTGCATGTTTATTAGAAATAAAACAAATGTAGTTGACTTTCCTGAAACACAAGACGCAGTCTGATGTAATTATTTCTGGTAACAAATTGAACATTTACGATTGACATTAAGAACGCATTATATTAATATTACATTTTTTGAAATGCGTTTCATATAGTTAAGAATATAAAAAAGAAGCAAAAAACACATTATTATTAAAAAGTAACATCAATGATTCATGATTATCATTCGCTAAGTAAAGGTGCAAAGGGTAAAGAGTAAGACACACGCTGGACCTAAAAGTGTGACTTTGTGCTGGAACAAGGGATGTAGGGCGAGACCCACACTCTTGACCTAGAAGTGTGACATTGAGCTGGCACAAGGGAAGTAGCGCACGACTCACACCCTGGACCTAGAAGTGTCACATTGAGCTGACACAAGGGGTGTAGGGCACAACTCACACCCTGGACATAGTAGAGTCACATTGAGCTGACACAAGGGGTGTAGGGCTCGACTCAGACCCTGGACCTAATAGTATCACATTGAGCTGACACAAGGGGTGTAGGGCACAACTCACATCCTGGACTTAGTAGAGTCACATTGAGCTGACACAAGGGGTGTAGGGCTCGACTCACACCCTGGATCTAATAGTATCACATTGAGCTGGTAAAAGGGGTGTAGAATAAAACAAACACGCTGGACCTAGAAGTGTGACATCGAGCTGGCACAAGGGGTGTAGTGCATGACAGACACCATGTAACTAGTAGTGTGACATTGAGCTGACACATGGGGTGTAGAATAAAACAAACACGCTAGACGTAGAAGTGTGACATTGAGCTGGCACAAGGGGTGTAGGGCATGACACACACACCATGTAACTAGTAGTGTGACATTGAGCTGACACATGGGGTGTAGAATAAAACAAACACGCTGGACCTAGAAGTGTGACATTGAGCTGGCACAAGGGGTGTAGGGCATGACACACACCATGTAACTAATAGTGTGCCATTGTGATGGAGCAAGGGGTGTAGGACAAGACACACACACTGGACTTAGTAGTGTGACATTGAGCTGGCACAAGAGGTGTAGTATAAAACAAACATGCTGGACGTAGAAGTGTGACATTGAGCTGGCACAAGGGGTGTAGTGCATTACAGACACCATGTCACAAGTAGTGTGACATTGAGGTGACACATGGGGTGTAGAATAGAACAAACACGCTGCACCTAGAAGTGTGACACTGAGCTGGCACAAGGGGTGTAGGGCATGACACACATTATGTTACTAGTAGTGTGCCATTGAGATGGAGCAAGGGGTGTATAGCAAGACACACACACTGGACTTAGTAGTGTGACATTTCGTTGGCACAAGAGGTGTAAAATAAAACAAACACCCTGGATTTAGTAGTGTGACATTGAGCTGACACAAGAGGTGTAGAATAAAACAAACAACCAGGGCCTAGAAGTGAGTCATTGAGCTGGCAAAAGGGGTGTAGGGCACGACTCACACCCTGGACCTAGTAGTGTGACATTGAGCTGACACAACGGGTGTAGGATAAAACAAACACGCTGGACCTAGAAGTGTGACATTGAGCTGGCACAAGGGGAGTAGGGCACGACTCACACCCTGGACCTAGAAGTGTGACATTGAGCTTGCACAAGAGTTGTAGGGCACGACTCACACCCTGGACCTAGTAGTGTGACATTGAGGTGACACAAGGGTTGTAGAATAAAACAAACATGCAGAAGCTTGTGTGAGATTGAGATGGAACAAGGGATGTAGGGCACGACTCAGACCCTGAACCTAGAAGTGTGACATTGAGCATGCACAAGGGGCATAGGGTACGAATCACACCCATGACCTAGAAGTGTGACATTGAGCTGACACAATAGTTGTAGGGCACGACTCATACCCTGGACCCAGTAGTTTGACATTGAACTGACACAAGAGGTGTAGGGCACAACTCACACCCTGGACCTAGAAGTGTGACATTGAGCTTGCACAAGAGGTGTAGGGCACGACTCACACCCTGGACCTAGAAGTGTGGCATTGAGCTGGCACAAGGGGTGTAGGGCACGACTCACACCCTGGACGTAGTAGTGTGACATTGCGATGACACAAGGAGTGTAGGATTAAACAAACACGATGGACCTAGAAGTGTGATATTGAGCTGACACAAGGGGTGTAGGGCACGACTCACACCCTGGACCTAGAAGTGTGACATTGAGCTGACACAAGAGTTGTAGGGCATTACTCACACCCTGGACCTAGTAGTGTCACATTGCGGTGACACAAGGTGTGAAGGATAAAACAAACACACTGCACCGAGAAGTGTTACATTGAGCTGGCACAAGAGTTGTAAGGCATGACTCACACCCTGGACCTAGTAGTGTCACATTGTGCTGACACAAGGGGTGTAGTATAAAAAAACACGCTGCACCTAGAAGTGTGACATTGAGCTGGCACAACGGGTGTAGGAAAAAACAAACAAGCTGGACCTAGAAGTGTTACATGGAGCTGGCACCAGGGGTGTAGTGCATGACAGACACCATGTAACTAGTAGTGTGACATTGAGCGGACACATGGGGTGTAGGGCACGACTCACACCCTGGACCTAGTAGTGTGACATTTAGCTGACACAAGAGGTGTAGGTCACGACAGACACCTTGGACCTAGTAGTGTCACATTGAGCTGGAACACCGAGTGTAGGAAAAAACAAACATGCTGGACCTAGAAGTGTTACATGGAGCTGGCACAAGGGGTGTAGTGCATGACAGACACCATGTAACTAGTAGTGTGACATTGAGCTGACACATGGGGTGTAGGGCACGACTCACACCCTGGACCTAGTAGTGTGACATTTAGCTGACACAAGAGGTGTAGGTCACGACTTACACCTTGGACCTAGAAGTGTGACATTGGGCTGGCACAAGGGGTGTAGGGCACGACTCACACGCTGGACCTAGTTGTGTGACATTGCGCTGGCACAAGGGGTGTAGGGTACGACTCACACGCTTGACTTAGTAGTGTGACACTGCGCTTTCACAATTGGTGTACGGCACGACTCACACCCTTGACCTAGTAGTGTGATATTGAGCTGGCACAAGAGGTATTGGGCATGACTCACACCATGGACTAAAAGTGTGACATTGAGCTGGCATAAGGGTGTAGGGCACGACTCACACACTGGACTTGGTAGTGTCAGATTGAGCTGGCACAAGAGGTGTAGGGCGCAACTCGCATCCTGGATCTAGTAGTGTGACATTGCGCTGGCACAAGAGGAGTAGGACACAACTCCCACTCAGGACGTAGTAGTGTGACATGGAGCTGGCACAAGGGGTGTAGGGCAAGGCTGACACTCTGGACCTAGTAGTTTGACATTGAACTGGCACAAGGGTTGTAGGGCAAGACTCACATCCTGAACCTAGTACCGTGACATTGAGCTGACTTAAAATGTCAAGGGCAAGACGTACACTCTGAACCTAATAGTGTGACATTGAGCAGGAACAAGGGGTGTAGGGAAAGACACACACTCTTGACCTAGTAGTGTGATGTTGGGGTGGAAGAAGGGTGTAGGGCAAGACTCACACCCTGGAACTAGTAGTGTGACATTGAGTAACCACAAGGCCTTTATGGCAAGACAAACACCCTGGACATAGTAGTGTGCCATTGAGCTTGCACAAGAGATGTAGGGCAAGTCTCACACCTTGGGCCTAGTAGTGTGACACTGAGCAGGTACAAGGGATGTAGGACAAGACACACACCATAGGCATAGAAGTGTGACTTTGAGATTGGGGCTGGCTCAAGTGGTGTAGGGCAAAACTCACACCCTGAACCTAGTAGTGTGACATTGAGCTGGCTTAAGATGTGAAGGGCTTGAGCTTCGAGCTGGATCAAGATGTGAAGTGCAAAACACACACTGTGGACCTAGAAGAGTGACTGAGCTGACACACCCTTGACCTAGTAGTGTGAAATAGAGCTGGCCCAAGGGTTGTTGGGCAAAACCACCAACCTGGACCTAGTAGTGTGACATTGAGCTCGAACAAGGGGTGTAGGGCAACAGATAAAGTCTGGCCTCAGTAGTGTGACATTTGGCTAGGAAATGGGCCACTACTCTCACACTCAGCCTTGTGGTGTGATCTTTAGCTGGCAGAATGGGTGTTAAGCAACAATCACTCCCTTGGCCTAATAGTGTGAACTTCAGCTTGCGCAAGGGGATGTTTGGCAATGCTCACACCCTGAACCTTAAAGTGTGACAATGAGGTGGCGCAAAGGGGTGTTAGAATAGTTTGCAATTTAAATGGTACTGTTAATTGTGCTAAACAGGGAAAATAACTGAAGTAATACAGGGTTGAACGTTAAGGATTATCATACCCTTCCATGGAGTAGAATGCAGTTCTGCTACGCTACCACCTCATGACTGGCTATTACTATCACATAAGGTGATACACGTGACGTAGGTTTCAACGTGTCTATGCATACATGTGGTCCCCATAGCATAACGATAGATCAAATGTCGAAAAACTTGATCAGATTGATGGTAAATGTTAAAGTAGGTAAATAACTACATCATGCATGCATTGTATTACGGTCAATTTACTACATCATATATCATTAAGAAAACTTACACACGCGTCAATTTTTCAAAAACTGTATTTTACAATTGGGCTTGCCCATCGTACATAGATCGTTGTCAGCATTTTGCTTGTCAACACTCCAGCGGTCACATTTTCTGCCTAATATTCGTGAATATTGGCATGAAAATGCCTGTTTCCCTGTGAAAGGTCAGGTTTGAATTCATATAAGTGACATCTAGTCCAAACACCGATCTAAATCATCCAGCTGCTGACTGAGCCTGGTCTAGCTATTATGCTCGTTAACATTGTAAACAAGTTTAATGATAAATGCTTCAGTTAGAGCGTGGACATTAACGTGTGACACCATCGACAATGACGATGGACACCAAGCAATGGGTAGCCACTATGTTTTGTCATTCTACGCAGGTAATGTAACTTCGAGATGTGTCTGCTACATTATGCAGGCGACATTAACAGTAGGTCAGCAGTTCTTGAAATTGTACAAAATCGCTTGAGGCGCAATTTCAACCCAATCACCATGAAACTTGTTGAGAGGTTGTGTCGTTATGTATATTGGCCGATTATGGGTCATGACAGGCCAATTAAAAATGGCACAATGGTGAAAGTTAGAACAACCATAAAGTGTTTTAAACGTTTGGCATTCTAAATGAGCACATGTATATTAGGTCTCCAATTTCATTCGTTAAATCGAATCATTAAAATATTTGTACTTGTCTCCATATTAATTATTTAAAGTTTTAAACAAAAACAGTCTTTGCTTTGAATGTTGTACTAAGTCTGTTCTAGGCTACCAATGCTAAGTTTGTATTTACAAACAATGATCTCATCTAATCTACTACAATCATTGAGGGACTCGGAATATGAACCACAACACTTAGGTCATTATAGAACTATAGAAATATTGTCCCAAGTCACTATATAATATTTGAAATGTCGATTCTTCTAGATTTCTCCATGAACTCAATAACCTCGAACCTAAAAGCTTGATTTTTTAGCAAACTTGGTGCGAACATTTCTAAGAAGATCTAAAAACGGAATATCACACTACTACATAAAACAAGATACTGTATTGTCTATTAAACTTTATGACTACATAAACAAACAATAACAAATAAGTATTACACTAGTTAGAAAAGTTTAGTTGAATATTTTAAAATCAAATGATTAGTTTAAAAATCAAATGATTAGTTTAAAATGAATTAACAGCTATTAAAATCAATTGTAAGTAAGAAATATATTATATCAATACATGAAGTAATGCTTGTCACTGGAATGAAATTCTGAATATATATCAACAACTAAAATAAAAACATGGTTACATAAGTTATTTATAGCACACAATCATCTTACGTGACAAACTGTATCAATTCAATCTTCTTTGCATATAATGATTAATGTACATATTGAAAATAGACAATAAAAATGTATAAACATGCAAAAACTTATGATCACAAGAATGAGGACACACCATCAGTAGCAAATTTACAGACCGTCATTCTTAAATAATCATAATTATTCAAATATTTGCAAATAATGCAGAAATCATTTAGTAATTGATTAATGGAACAAGAGCTGTCGTAAGTCAGCGCGCTCGACTACGCCGCTTTGACTTAGAAGTGAATACAATAACGATGTCATATTACCAAGTTTGGTCTCTTTATGTATGTCAAACCTAACTAAAATTATTCAATACATAAGGTGACTTTGATGCTAACCCTTCCAGCAGCCCGCCAGAACAATGGCGCAAGTCATTCAAATAACTTGATTTCCCATAATTGTAGTGTGATTAAGAATTATATTACAAATACAAATATGCCTTTCAAAGGAAATTAAAAAAAATCAAAAAAATCAAGGGCCATAATTTGTATTTAGGGTTAAAATTGAGTTATGTTTCTTGTTGTAAGATGGTCGTAAATAATTTTGAATTTTATTTAGTGCATTGAATGAACGGTATAGAAGTTTTTTTTATTAAAATCCCAACAAGGATAATATGGAGTTATGTAACCTCATTGTGTGGTGGTCCTGAACAACTGTGTGAAGTATTAAGTCAATTGAGCAAAGGGTATAGAAGTTATTAATAAATATCCCAACCTGCCCTAAAACTTTAACCTTAGTTCCATAGTCAATCAAGGGCCATAATCAGTGTAAAGCATAATATGGAGTTATCTAACCTCATCATGTGATGGCCCTGAACAACTGTGTGAAGTATTAAGTCAATTGAATGAAGGGTATTGGACTTATAAAGTGTAAATCCCAACTTGCCCTAAAACTTTAACCGGACGCCAACGCCGACGCTGGGGCGAGTAGTATAGCCCACCTATTCTTCGAATAGTCAAGCTAAAAAAGCCAAATAACATAATTGCATTCTTTATCTGACAGCATGTCCAAATAAATGTATCAATCACTTGTCTTAGGCTTTTTAGGTACGAAAATCACAAAACTGCATAGGTTGGATGACCAACTTATATAGTACATGTACTGTAGTCAAATATAATCTACATAGAAACTAAAAGATGTCAGACTCTTTATCACTTTTTTTATGATACGACTGTCCCTTGTAGTTTGGTTTTAGTTTTGTTGGTGATGGAGGATGACCAGCTGAATGGCTCTTCTTCGTAAATTTTCCAGGACTGTTTGTTTTGACTTCCACAGAGTCTTTGCTTTTCCTCTCTTCAATCAATGTTCTGCAATTGTGCAGTCCTTTCACTTCCTCTGGTAACAAGCTCTCACTGACTGCACGGTGTTCTTCAGAAACGGATTCCTTTGTAGGGTCTGCTGGTGAATGCACAAGACTGGTTCCTTGAAATTGAAAAACAGCCAGCAGAGTCTTGGATTGCTCATCTCCAGATGCACTAGCCATTTCAGTTTGTTCATCACAACATGAACCTTCAGCATCTATATCATGTGATTTTTCTTTCTCTTCTTTAACCATTTTCTTACTATCTGTATTAAAACCTTCCCTTTTTTTAATGTCACACTTTTCAGCTGGTTTAGCATTTTCGTCTTGCTTTTCAAATTGTTGCATTTCTTCTGTACCCTTTACATGGACAAATGATTCCATACCATCCATTTCATCGTCAAATTGATCAAAAACCTCTTTGCCAGTATGATCAACATGTGTTACTTCTTCAGACCTCTCATTTATGTCAACAACATGCTTACTTATCTTTGATTCCTTCTCCTCCCTGTTTTCTTTAACTTCATCGTCATTCTTTTTCTTTTTTCTAATTTTCCTTTGGAATTCGGTCTTGTTGACATCATGTGTAAGAGGTGGAAACTCTTTAGGATCAAGACAGACTTTCCCTCCAGATTTCACCCCAGGGAAACTTTTACTCAACTGTCCTTTCTCTAAACTTTCAGGATTTTCCGCGTTTCTATTATTGAAGGTTCTACGGCCTATGGTCTTGGTAGTCATCTGGCTACTTTGTTTATTTTGTTGTTGCCTTCCTTGCACATCTGACATTTCTCTTACTTCTTTTGCTTCATTCCAATTTTCAGGTGTTTCTTGTCTAACAGCAATTCCAGGGAATACTCTAGTTGGAGGTTTTGTATTGCCATCAAAATAGTTATGACGTTTTTCATCATCATTTTCGGGTTCCAAATATCTTTTGGAGATATTGTCTGTAGGTTCAGCTTTAAATTTCTGAGATGCATCATTCTTGATGTTTTTGTTCTTGTTATGTTTGCAATCACTTCCAGGCTTATTTTCCCATGTCCCAATCTCTTTCTTTGTTGGTTCAGCTTCAGATATCTTAGTTTCTCCATTGTTGTCATTGTTCATTTTGTGTATGACATCACTTTCAGGTTTACTTCTTGAAGCCTCTTCTCTTTCTTCTGTCTTGTCATCTCCTACAATGCTGAAATACTCAAGGTTTTGCTCCAGTGGTTCACAGTATTTTGTCTTAAGCGCTTCTAGGTAAACCTGTAACGTCAAAGCATGATATATGAACGTGGGATGCATTAAAAGGTCATACAGCAATGAAATTACATTACATATTGATTTCCTTGTGTAGGGAAGTGCATCTTGTCAACCCAAGGGAATACTGTTGATCGAGTCTTTAGCTGAGGTCAAGTGTAAGCCATGGGTTGCTGAAATGCACTGACCCCTACAGTTGCAGGAGTTCAACTTTTAATTTGATAGCTGCACTTTGCCAGTTAAAAAGTCAAAACATCAACCATCTGAATAGTGGCTATTATTATTGTTTTACATATCTTCTAAAAAGATCAAAAATAAAATATTGTCATTTTGTCTGCCTTTTTTAAACAAAGCCATACAGACCAATTCAAATGATTGTACTGTGAATGATGTCAGCAATAACAGTGCAACAGTGGGTAACAATGCATGGGGGACAGTTCAAATTGTTACCAGCAGTACTTTAATACGTTACATAAACAGAGAATTCAAGATGTGAGGTAAAATTATAAAAACTAGAGCTATCACTGAAGGTGATTAATACCCCCCGAACGCTGCCTCTTGTTGTGATTTATCATTGTACATGTATGAAGTTTTATGCTATTCCATCAAGTTGTTTTCAAGTTACTGTCCGGACAAAAGTTTGACAAAAAAAAACACAGAAAAAGGCAATAACTCTGTAATTTGCTAAAATAGTGTAGTGATTCATGTACACTGAACTCCTTCTCATTGTGCTGTACCATTGTATAAAGTTTTATTTAATTCCATCCAGTAGTTTTCAAGTTAAGCTCTGAACAAGAAAAAAGTAACAAAGGGCAATAACTCTGTAATTGGCAGAAATAGAATTGCAGTTCCTGTACACTACACTTCCTCTCATTATGATCTATCACTGTATGAATGAAGATTTATTAAATTCCATCCAGTAGTTTTCAAGTTATCCTGCGGACAAGAAAAAGTAACAAAGGGCAGTAACTCTGTAATTAGCTGAAATATAATTGCGGTTCCTGTACACTGCACTCCCTTTCATCATGATCTATCACTGTATGAAGTTTTATTAAATTCCATCCAAGAGTTTTCAAGTTATGCTCCGTACAAGAAAAAGGTAACAAAGGGCAATAACTCTGTAATTGGCTGAAATAGAATTGCCGTTCCTGTACACTGCACTCCCTTTCATCATGATCTATCACTGTATGAAGTTTTATTAAATTCCATCCAATAGTTTTAAAGTTATACTCTGTACAAGAAAAAAGTAACAAAGGGCAATAACTCTGTAATTGGCTTAAAAAGAATTGCCGTTCCTGTACACTGCACTTCCTCCCATTATGATCTATCACTGTGTGAAGTTTTTTTACATTCCATCCAATAGTTTTCAAGTTATGCTCCCTACAAGAAAAAGTAACAAAGGGCAGGAACTCTCTAATTAGCTGAAATATAATTGGGGTTCCTGTACACTGCACTCCCTCTTATTATGATCTATAACTGTATGAAGTTATATTAAATTCCATCCAATAAATTTCAACTTACATGTATGCTCCGTACAAGAAAAAGTAACAAAGGGCAGTAACTCTGTAATTAGCTGAAATAGAATTGTGGTTTCTGTACACTGCACTCCCTCTCATTATGATCTATCACTGTATGAAGTTTTATTAAATTCCATCCAATAGTTTTCAAGTTATACTCCGGACAAGAAAAAATTACAAAGGGCGATAACTCTGTAATTGGCTTAAAAAGAATTGCCATTCCTGTACACTGCACTTCCTCCCATTATGATCTATCACTGTGTGAAGTTTTTTTACATTCCATGCAATAGTTTTCAAGTTATGCTCCCTACAAGAAAAAGTAACAAAGGGCAGGAACTCTCTAATTAGCTGAAATATAATTGGGGTTCCTGTACACTGCACTCCCTCTCATTATGATCTATCACTGTATGAAGTTATATTAAATTCCATCCAATAAATTTCAACTGACATGTATGCTCCGTACAAGAAAAAGTAACAAAGGGCAGTAACTCTGTAATTAGCTGAAATATAATTGCGGTTTCTGTACACTGCACTCCCTCTCATTATGATCTATCACTATATGAAGTTTTATTAAATTCCATCCAATAGTTTTCAAGTTATGCTCCGGACAAGAAAAAGTAACTAAGGGCAGTAACTCTGTAATTAGCTGAAATAGAAGTGCGGTTCCTGTACACTGCACTCCTTCTCATTATGATCTATCACTGTATGAAGTTTTATAAAATTCCATCCAACAGTTTTCAAAATATGCCCCGGACAAGAAAAATAGTAACAAAGGGCAGTAACTCTGTAATTAGCTGAAATAGAGTTATTGTCTTGTGCACTGCACTTCCTCTCATTGTGCTTTACCATTGTATTAAGTTTTAATGAATTCCATCAAGTAGTTTGCAAGTTAATGTCTGGAAAAAAATTGACAGCAAAAAAACAAATAAAGGGCAATAACTCAGTAATTAGCTATAGCAGAGTTTTAATTCTTGAACACTGCACTTCCTCTCATTGTGGTTTACCATTGTATGATGTTCCAATGAATTTCATCCAGTACTTTTCAAGTTATACTCTGGACAAAAAAAAGTAACAAAGGGCAATAACTCAGTAATAAGCAAGAATAGAGTTATGGTTATTTTACACTGCACTTCCTCTCATTATGCTCTACCATTGTATAAAGTTTAATCCAATTCCATCGAGTAGTTTTTAAGTGATGCTCCGGACAAGGTAAATTGCAACGGACCGACCGACAAACCAAAGGACCGACTGACAAACCGACCTCAGAGTGACTCCAATATATATAAATATGGGCTACACTACTAGAACTTCTTTTCAATTTTCGAAATTTCGGTTTTCTAGTAAATAATTCAAAATTTAAAATTCATTAAACAATTTCAAAAACTGCCCCAAAATATCAATTATAAAACCAAACTTTTTTCTAGAAAAACCAGACAGTCCAAAACCAACAAGCAGAAGGCAATTGCTTTAACGATATTTATAATTTAAACACAATTGAATTCCTTCTACTTCTGACTTAGTCATTATGAAATCAAACAAGGCTGTCCGACACGCATGATGGCGTGAGGTTGGTCCTGTAGAGTTTGGGAAATCTGATATCTTGGATAAAAACAACTAGTTCAGCTGGGTTAGCACCAACCAAACTCACATGCTTTGTGTTAACCCAGCTGAACTAGTTGCATGATAAGAAACATTGTTATGTTGCAATAACTTGTCCACAGGAAAACAAATATGTCAGTAAAACTATAAAATCAAACACCTTTTTCTGATTTTCTTCAATCCTCCCAGCTTTGAACATGAGTTCATCTCTGACTTCAGTTAAAATGAACCCGAGCAGATTCAGCCCCTCCCACTTGCTTTCATCATACGCCCCTGGGGATTCTACATCCAGCCCGATACCCCAGATTTGGTCATATGGACTCGCCTCAACAAGAATCTTCGGATGAGTGTCAAATAGCTCTTTTTCCATTTCCTTGTTTTGAGAAAACTGAAATTGTTGTGAAATGGCTGATGAAAAAATTGAAACAAATCACAGTATTTTTTTAAATAAGCATTATTAACATCTTTACCAATGGCTTATCTTGAATGTAAACACAAACTCTTACAATATCGCTAGGAAATAGTTTGTTTTAGCCGAACATTTTAATTGAAATTAAAAACATATGTAATTTTGTAAAAAAAAAGCCAATAAAACATACCCATGTTCAAATAACTATTTAATAAAAGCCATATGCTATGTTGTCTCCTCAATAATTTGTATTTCTTTTTTACCTCTGTTTTTAAAAAGATTTCATGTTTTTTTGTTGACTTCGTTCACTGCACATAATCATATGTGTTGACTTCGTTCACTGCACATAATTATATGTGTTGACTTCTGTCACAGCACATAATTTAATTTAAAGGGAAGTCCCTACCTTTTCCTTATTTCCTTCTTTAACCACATAAAGGCACTGGGATCGCCAAAGCCTCTCATCAAAGTTTGATACTTTTCTTCCCAATGCTTTCATTTTACGAGGATCATCCGTCTTTAATATCCGACTTCTTAATTTGAAATCTTCAAATAATTCTGAAAAACAAATTACATAAACACTTCACTTGCATTAGAACATTAAAAGAAGTGCATTCAAGAAGTTAATGCATGAAAAGGAGCTGTTTATAAGTAGATAAGAAGACATTTGGCAAGTAAAAGTCTACAATGCAGCAAGATGCTATGCCCATAAACAGTGTGACTAACATTTACTTTAATAAATATCGGATCTAAAATGGTGTAGTTCAAGAGCGGTCACCTTCAACACTGCCTGTCATTGGTGTTCCCATAATGTCAGTTTCGAACAGGCTCTTGTACACAAAAGTTAATCTTATGAAATCAAATTACCTGCTTTTTTATACATCATGTACTGCTCAGCACATGTGAATTTTTGACCATTGACGTAAAATTTCGACTTGTGCCACTGACTATAGATATCCCGCCTTTTCCAAAAGTACACATATTTCTCCATGGCTTTCTCCATGGCTTTGTAATAAGGATAAACGTCTGGTTCATCTTGCTCATGCACCTTTTCTCTGTTCC
The DNA here is from genome assembly GCF_026914265.1 of Mya arenaria. NCBI lineage: Eukaryota > Metazoa > Mollusca > Bivalvia > Myida > Myidae > Mya > Mya arenaria. Next base: position 48,424,843 of record NC_069134.1, read on the forward strand.
AATTTCCACTCTTTGAAGGTTCATCTGAATGATAAGTATACTTTTTGGCTTTGCTTTCCTTTTCTTGTTTTGAACTAGAAAAACATTTCTTATGCATTCCAGTAGTTTTCAAACTTACTGCATCTTGTTTGTTTTTAACATCACCATCGGAACCTTCTGCAGCATTATTTTTCTGTTCAAGCATTTGTAGTTTGTTCCGTGCTTCTTGCTTACTGCTTTCTTTGCATTCTTTCTCATGTTTACCTGTGTCAACATTGCAACCTTTGTCAATATATGTTCTCCCTAACCTCCCATCTTGCTCACTTTCAACAGGATTAATCTCTTCCTTCTCTGATTTATCATGATCTTTTGCTGAAGGGTTTTGCTGATGCTTAATTGGTTTATTTGCTTCACTTGAATATGCCACATTTTTTTCTTCAGCATTGACTTTGTGACCACTACTACAAGCTATTTCTGTTGATTGTGTGTTCTCTCCATTAGCAAAGTCATAATCTGCTGCAGGTTCTTTGCTTTCTTGGACAGGAGAATCATCTCCAGTCGCTGATTTTCTTTTTAAACTTGATTTCTTATGCTTAGCTTGGTCTTCATTTTGCTCCTGTTTATTCTGGTCATAACTATCAGAATCATATTTCTTTTCACTTGAATATGCTTGCACTTCTGTATGTTGGGATATTTTCTCCACAGATTGATTCATTTCAGTTTCCATCTTTTCACTTGTATTTCCATCTTTATGATCTTTGTGATTTTTATGATCTTTGTGATTTTTATTTACAGTGTCCTGACCTTTATCACCATAAGTACTTTGAATCATAACCTTAACATCACATGGACCAACTTCCTTATCACAATCTTCATCAGATTCCTTTCTTTTATCATCAGATATTTTTTTATCCTTACTCTTATTCTTTATTTCCTCTTCAAAACCACCTGAAGCTGTTTGCGGACTATTGTCATTCTGCATACAACCAGCTGTATTTTGATTCCATTCTCTGTTTTTGTTTTTGTCCACTTCCGTTGTTGCGCTTTCAAAGCATTTTTCTTTTATCTCTGAATTGATTTTGAAGCCTGCCTTATTCAATGGCTCGGCCGATGCTTCAGGGCGTTTTACAAGCACATAACCATCATATCTATCCTCATCCATAAATGGAATGTCTGCATTAATATCTTGAGTCTCTGCCATGGCTCTGGAACATCAAATTTAATTCGTTCATGTTTTATATGGTCATAAAGCTTGTTTTCACCAAAAGTTCAAAATACAGCCCTCATTGTTAGTAATAATTCCAAAATATGAAAGGAAAGCTGTATTTTGCCAAAAAAGCTTTAGTAACTTTAATGAAAATTAACCTATTTCAGCTTTGATTTACAAAATTCTGTTCAAATGAGTATTTGACAGATGCTGTATGGTGTTGTTTCATAAAAGTAAGTATAGTATCTCAATTCCAACAAAGTTAAAAAAAATGGTTTCCAACATAAAACCTGCGAGTGATTCCTTTTAAATGGAAAGTACACATGTTAAAATCGAAGAGAAACATAAAACCTGCGAGTGATTCCTTTCAAATGGAAAGTACACATGTTAAAATCGAAGCAGAAACATAAAACCTGCGAGTGATTCCTTTTAAATGGAAAGTACACATTATAAAATCTCAACAGAAATATCTTCCTTTTTAAGTCTAGTTTGATCCATAAGAATTAACTTTTTATGAAAAAGAAAATTAAATGACACATTAATTTTGCATATACATAGCAACTTATTTAAAATGAAACATGTTTTTTTCAAGATGGGACCACTGGGTGAATACAGGTACATACAGGTAGTACATCTAGTATGCCACAATTTGTTTTCTTCTTTCATGAGAAAATCTGATATGTTACCTTATGAATGAACAAGAGGCCCTTTTATGCTCTACTGGCATGGCTTTTGTGGTCATATCAATCCAGAGCATGTATGTATGGGTAAAAGGCAACAGACATATGGTTTATGTTTTGTGTTTGGCTTACCTGAAAATGTAGCACATTCAACATCTGAGCCCAGAAAGTATTGTAAGCAGATTAGTTCCATGAACTATTTTAATATGTGCCAAGTAAAAGTCATCTGACAACAAAAAATGCTTTCAAAACTGTACTCATAGTAAAAATTTCTGTAGTTTTAAAAGTTAAAAAAAGTTAATCAAAAGGTCAAAGTCAAGGGCATCCTAGGACCACATTGATCAATTTAAACAAACATTCACAATCAATTGTGCTGAGATGGATGCACGAACACACAAAAAGATTTTCAAACCTTTCCAGATTTATGTTTACCAAACCTGTGAACCCTGGGTGTGGCCAGTAATGACACCAGGTGCATAACTTAAACATTCACAACCAATTTTGTTAAGATGAAGGCGCAAACTACAGAACTTAAAGCTAAAAAATGGCCTTTGGGCTTTCAACAAGAACAAGGCAGAGTAATTCACAAAATCAGCTGCAGAAGCAAAAAGCAAATTGTCTCTCAAAATCCTAGACTTGCAAATTATCTCCCTTAACTCTAGACTTGAATTTACATGTACATGTAAACTTGGCTAAAAATAGAATTCGCTCATGCAGACCTGGCTAAAAATAGAGAGCATTTCTTTAAAACTTTCATGGCCCATAATCTAGGCATTCATGGGCGGATCTGGCTGGTTTTCGAAAGGAACCGAGCTCTAATGGATATCTAGATACTGTACAAGTTTCATTGAGATACAATAAAAACTGAAGACTGTATCGTGTTCACAACCAATTGTTTACACAATAGCATTTTTTTATACTATCAAGGGCCATAATCTGGGCATGCATGGGCGGATCTGGCTGGTTTTCGAAAGGAACCCAGCTCTAATGGATATCTCATTACTGTACAAGTTTCATCGAGATACAATCAAAACTGAAGACTGTATCATGTTCACAAGCAATTGTTTACAGACGCACGATCGCACGACCACACGGATGCACATACTACGTACACATTACCATCGCATAAGCTCTTCTGGCCTTTGGCTAAAAATTGATGTGGACCTTATAACTATGATGAAGAAAGAAATACTTCCAGACTCAGCATGTTACATCAATCAAACAAGAGATGTTTGTCAAACAGTATGCCCCCCCCCTGAGCGCCATGTTGTCAGGATTATATGGACAATTGAATGGATTTTTGCATTCAAGGTCACTGTGAACTTGACCTTTGACCCAATGACTCCTAAAATTAATAAGTGTCATTTCCTTGTCAGGCCCAACTTCTGTGACAAGTTTGATGATCATAGCTTCAGTCATTGTTGAGATATCACTGGGAGAAGATTTGTTAACTTCTTTTGCGTTAAAGGTTACTGTGACCTTGACCTTAGCCCGATGAACTTCAAAGTCAAAAGGGGTCATCTACTGGTCAGGCCCAACCTTCATGTCAAGTTTGATAACCATAGGTCCAGGAATTGTTGAGTTTGCTTTCAAGATCACTGTGATTTTGACCTTTGACCCCTAAAATCAATAGGGGTCATCTACTGGTCAGGCCCAATCTCCAAGTCAAGTTTGAGGGCCATGGGTGCAGGCATTTTTGAATTATCACACGGACAAGCTTTTACCATTCAAGGTCACTGTGACCTTGACCTTTGGCCCAATGACCCCCAAAAACTATCGGGGTCATCTACTCATCAGGTCCAACCTCCAAGTCAAGTATGAGGGCCATGGGTGCAAGCATTGTCGAGTTAACACTCGACAACCTTTTACCATTAAAGGTCACTGTGACCTTGACCTTTGGCCCGATGATCCCCCAAAACAATAGGGGTCATTTACTGGTCAGGCCCAACTTCCATATCAAGTTTGATGACCATAGGTATATGCATTGTCGAGTTATCACTCGGACAAGCTTTAAAATGATTTTACCATTAAAGGTCACTGTGACCTTGACCTTTGACCCAATGAGCCCTAAAATCAATAGGGGTCATCTACTGGTCAGGCCCAACCTTCGGGTCAAGTTTGATGACCATACGTCCAGGAATTGTTGAGTTATCAGTTGGACAAGCTTTGGTCTACCGACGGACCGACCTACCGACCGACATGTGCAAAGCAATAAACCCCTCTTCTTCGAAGGGGGGCATTAAAACTAACCTCTCAAAGTAGAACTGTAAAACCAACAAAATCGCTACCTGAAAAAAAAAGAGAAAAGAACTTAATTAACAAAACAATCTTATACATGGAATAAATTATATAAAAACCTTTCCCTTAAGCAAACAAGATCAATTGATTGTGATAATTATTAACCAAGCACTAGTCCTACCATAAGCAGATAGTGATCAATAACTTTATAATAAATATGAAATGATACATCTTAAAATAACGCTTACATTAAAGATGCACTATTACTACCAAATAAGATTTACCACAATTAATACAATTGTTTAAATATACCAGAAAGGATGAATAAATGCCGAAAACAATGGTTCTTATGAAGGATTCAGAGTTTAACTTGAAAGAATTGTGCAGAACACTATAATTCTACCTTATGAGACTATAGTTGATCACTGAAAATCTTTTAGCATTCACCAATTTACCATTCACCAATCATTTAATACGTTTTGGTTTTCAACTATTAAATACACTGTTACAATCTTCTTGTCAGTATTTAGTATTTTCTATAAATGCATTATTTAGTAAGTTGTTCAAGATTTGACACTCAAAATTTATGTTTGTTTTACATGTGTATGTATTGATTTTGAATAACTTCAGAGAGTTACTTTAACAAATAAATTAAACGGTGGTTAAAGACTTCTTTTCACACAGATATTGATGATTTCAGTGACTAACTTGAAAAATAAACTGAATATATGTTCAAATGAAATTGCACAAGGTAAAAATAAGGCACCTCATCTAAACAATCTATATAATAAGATTTATAATGTAAGGTTATTTTAAGGATTGATTCACCTGCCAAACATACTCAATAAAATCCACTGAAATGACGATGTACTGTACCAAATAATCCACCCTCTTAATAGAAAATTGTTATTATTTTAAAAAAGCACAAATTGACAATAAAATATTTTTTATCTGTCTATTGTCAATCAAATAACACTTTCCGATATTTAAACAAGTATTTTGAGGTGAAAAATTGTCCATTCTTGAGAGGTAGAAATTCGATAACCCCCCACTGGAAGAAACACATGTATGGCACAACTTTGTGCGATTTAAATATTGCTGATAAATTGATCATTTTCAAAGAAAATTATTAGTTTCCCTAATATAAAGCTTCATTTAGACACAAAAAATTGAATGTATAAAAAACAGACATTCTGGAATTGTTCAACAAGGATTTAACAGGATGGGCGAATAACTGGTAAGGTGAAAACGTGGTCCCTTACCAGTACCAATATTTCTTACTTGGTCATCACTAACTGGCGAGCAATCTGTATAATTTTGCTGCTTTAGACAATCATTTTAATACAAAAAAATCGCACATATAAAGTTTCCTCTGTGAAAAAAAATACATACATGTATAATTATTGGTGGTTACATTATTTCCCGGTAAGTATTCAGCAGGATGTGACAGAGCTAAACAATGTACGCAATTATAAACAACTTCCTGCTTTTGAAAGACTTCAAAAATACTCTGTGCTTTGTATTAGATAAACATGGTATCGATTGTTATGGCTATGGAAAAAAAACTGTTTCAGAAAACATTAATAGTTTGAAATAACCTGATACTGTTTCAGAAAATTGTATATTAACCTGTTTACATGGAAAACACGGACTAAATGGAAAACAAAGTGGAAAGCCCTAGTCACATTCAAGCTGCAATTACCCGCAGCCATGTCAGTCATGTGACCTAGGACTGTTTTGTCCCAGTCAGATTTTAGTCTGGGAAGTCAGCCAAGCAGTCACACAATAACACCTGTCCCAAATTGGTGTGTGACTTGTAAGTTGACTGATAGCATGAATAATCATAATAGCTTGAGGGATTAAATGCATAATCAACCTCGGCCAAGACTACAAATGATTGTTGTATAACCAGAATCAGATGCCCACAAAACAAACCAGTATGTACTAGTATTGTAGTACATGTACATGTATGTACCTCCAAGGATAATTCTAAGAAAATTATGACTAATTGCTCAAACAATGAACAACCCTTTTAATAAATTTGTACAAATTTGACAAGGTCAAAATTTCTAGTACAACAAAATACGCCGGACTGTTCAAGATCTTCCTAAGACCAGCTATAGCCAGTTTGATTGCAGGTAGGTTTATGAACCTGATTAAAACCCTCCCTTTAGTCATACATAAAACAAAGACCACCCAATACATGTGGAAGGAATGCCCTCTAAGTCCATGTGACTTCCAGTGGTAGTCGGTGGTAACCCATTGAAAGTTGTCTAGTCTCTCATTGTGACTGGGCCAGTAGTACCCAATCTTTTTATGGGTCAGATGCATTTTGCATTTATCATTTGTTAGTTTCATGCCTTGGTCAAATTGTTGTGTGTCTCTTGTTTAGAATCTGTTCGGGCTTATCCGTGTGCCTCTTGTTATGTGTCTCTTGTTTAGAATCTGTTCGGGCTTACCCTTGTGCCTCATGTTATGTGCCTCTTGTTATATGTCTCTTGTTTAGAATCTGTTCGGGCTTACCCTTGTGCCTCTTGTTATGTGTCTCTTGTTTAGAATCTGTTCGGGCTTAACCATGTGCCTCTTGTTATGCATCTCTTGGTTAGAATCTGTTCGGGCTTACCCATGTGCCTATTGTTATGTGTCTCTTGTTTAGAATCTGTTTGGGCTTACCCGTGTGCCTCTTGTTATGTGTCTCTTGTTTAGAATCTGTTCAGGCTTACCCTTGTGCCTCCTGTTATGTGTCTCTTGTTCAGAATCTGTTCGGGCATATCCTTGGGCCTCTTGATTTGTGTCTATTGTTAAGAATTTTCAGGCTTACCCGTGTGCCTCTTGTTATGTGTCTCTTGGTTAGAATCTGTTCAGGCTTACCCTTGTGCCTCTTGTTATGTGTCTCTTGTTCAGAATCTGTTCGGGCTTACCCTTGTGCCTCCTGTTATGTGTCTCTTGTTCAGAATCTGTTCGGGCTTACCCTTGTGCCTCCTGTTATGTGTCTCTTGTTCAGAATCTGTTCGGGCTTACCCTTGTGCCTCTTGTAATGTGTCTCTTGTTCAGAATCTGTTGGGGCTTACCCTTGTGCCTCATGTTATGTGTCTCTTGTTTAGAATCTGTTGGGGCTTACCCTTGTGCCTCTTGATATGTGTCTCTTGTTTAGAATCTGTTGGGGCTTACCCTTGTGCCTCTTGATATGTGTCTCTTGTTTAGAATCTGTTGGGGCTTACCCTTGTGCCTCTTGAAATGTGTCTCTTGTTGAGAATCTGTTGGGGCTTACCCTTGTGCCTCTTGTAATGTGTCTCTTGTTGAGAATCTGTTGGGGCTTACCCTTGTGCCTCATGTTATGTGCCTCTTATTCAGAATCTGTTGGGGCTTGCCCTTGTGCCTCATGTTATGTGCCTCTTGTTTAGAATCTGTTCGGGCTTACCCTTGTGCCTCATGTTATGTGCCTCTTGTTCAGAATCTGTTGGGGCTTACCCTTGTGCCTCATGTTATGTGCCTCTTATTCAGAATCTGTTGGGGCTTACCCTTGTGCCTCATGTCATGTGCCTCTTGTTTAGAATCTGTTGGGGCTTACCCTTGTGCCTCTTGATATGTTCCTCTTGTTTAGAATCTGTACGGGCTTACCCTTGTGCCTCATGTAATGTGTCTCTTGTTCAGAATCTGTTGGGGCTTACCCTTGTGCCTCATGTTATGTGTCTCTTGTTTAGAATCTGTTGGGGCTTACCCTTGTGCCTCTTGATATGTGCCTCTTGTTTAGAATCTGTTGGGGCTTACCCTTGTGCCTCTTGATATGTGTCTCTTGTTTAGAATCTGTTGGGGCTTACCCTTGTGCCTCTTGTAATGTGTCTCTTGTTGAGAATCTGTTGGGGCTTACCCTTGTGCCTCTTGTAATGTGTCTCTTGTTGAGAATCTGTTGGGGCTTACCCTTGTGCCTCATGTTATGTGCCTCTTGTTCAGAATCTGTTGGGGCTTGCCCTTGTGCCTCATGTTATGTGCCTCTTGTTTAGAATCTGTTCGGGCTTACCCTTGTGCCTCATGTTATGTGCCTCTTGTTCAGAATCTGTTGGGGCTTACCCTTGTGCCTCATGTTATGTGCCTCTTATTCAGAATCTGTTGGGGCTTACCCTTGTGCCTCATGTCATGTGCCTCTTGTTTAGAATCTGTTGGGGCTTACCCTTGTGCCTCTTGATATGTTCCTCTTGTTTAGAATCTGTACGGGCTTACCCTTGTGCCTCTTGATATGTGTCTCTTGTTTAGAATCTGTTCGGGCTTACCCTTGTGCCTCTTAAAATGTGTCTCTTGTTTAGAATCTGTTCGGGCTTACCCTTGTGCCTCTTAAAATGTGTCTCTTGTTTAGAATCTGTTCGGGCTTACCATTGTGCCTCTTGAAATGTGTCTCTTGTTTAGAATCTGTTCGGGCTTACCCATGTGCCTCTTGAAATGTGCCTCTTGTTTAGAATCTGTTCGGGCTTAACCATGTGCCTCTTGAAATATGTCTCTTGTTTAGAATCTGTTAGGGCTTACCCTTGTGCCTCTTGAAATGTGTCTCTTGTTTAGAATCCGTTCAGGCTTACCCTTATGCTTCTTGATATGTGTCTCTTGTTCAGAAACTGTTGGGGCTTACCCTTGTGCCTCCTGTTATGTGTCTTTTGTTGAAAATCTGTTCGGGCTTACCCTTGTGCCTCTTGTTTTGTGTCTCTTGTTTAGAATCTGTTCGGGCTTACCCTTGTGCCTCATGTTATGTGCCTCTTGTTGAGAATATGTTCGGGCTTACCCTTGTGCCTCTTGTTTTGTGTCTCTTGTTTAGAATCTGTTCGGGCTTACCCTTGTGCCTCTTGTTATGTGTCTCTTGTTTAGAATCTGTTTGGGCTTACCCTTGTGCCTCTTAACAGGGTCTTTATTACTGGAGTTACAATAATATTGTAATATTGATAATGATAAACATATAAGTATGACTGGGAGTAAATGTTCCCCTTGTGTTCAAGTGGGTGAGGGTTGGAGTCGCCAAACTGAGTGCTTCCAAAATTTACCACAACAACCAGGCTTTTTGAAATGAAATGCTATTTCTGATCATATATGACATATGAACAATGTCTTTACTCATAATTAAAAACAGCATTTCATTCATGCTGTTTGGTGAAATATTATGTTATTTTCACTGCTGTTAAGGATTTTGTTTCTCAAATTGCTTAACCTTTACTATTCCGTGTTGATTTTTTATGACCACCAAAATTAGGTTTTGCTGTTTTTCGTCTCCAATTATACCGATTTGCTTCTCAAATTTTAGGATATGAAAGATCAAGGTTTATTTCATGGGTGTTTATAGAAAATTTTACTTTCACGAGTGTGAGTGTGTGTCACTTGGGAAAATATTGCTTTCTGTAATCACTTCGTTTAATAAATTTAGACTAAACAGCACATTTCACAAAAAAAATAATTTATATTTCATTTAAATATTTCTAGTAACTTTGAGGTTTCCTTATAACATTTTTGGGGGTAAATGTTTGTGTTTCAAAAGGATTTTAGACCTAATTTAAATGAAATTTAAATGACATTCCTTCCAATCAGATAGAAATGACCTGCTGATGTCTAAGTGTTAGGACGTCAATAGCATATTAAACTAAAAGTACCAATGTACCCTAACATTTCTGCTTTTCTTTTATTTGGTACCTGAATGTTGATAGATATACATACATGTTTACTACAGTCTGCTCATTAACTTTAATAGTGTTTCAAGTATTTGAAGCACTAAATGATCGCGGCTTTGACTCCACACAAATCCATCTAGTGAATTTTAAATAAACGCAAAATCTACAGCCTGTCAATTGACTTCACACATCCAAGAACCAGCCGTTACCATCAGTTGGCATATTATTCTATGTATCCCTTGGAATTTACTACAAAAGAGGCACGCTCATACTGCCGAAAAGAATCCATACATTTACAGTTTGCATTGGTTTCTCTTTAATCAACCAATTGAATGGTAGATTTAAAGTATACAGGCTAAGTCCTACCAGCACGAAGTTGTACCATTAAAGTAATTTTATAATTGGAGAAATCCTCTAATGTATACTCTATTGTTAAGATGCTAAGTGTACACTTCAATATGTTGAAAATAGCAGGCAATTTGACTATGTTTGGACTATGTAGTGATTACAATTATTTCACTTCTTGTTCTCAACCTTTTTATATTATCTTCGGTAATTAACTATGTTAGTTACATATTATATTGGTTAATTCTATTCTAAACCTGAGAAGAATTCATACTGATACCACGAGGCCAGTACAATTTTGTGCTGGTAGGAATCTATTTAAAGTCTGCTCACAATATTAAAATGGCATTATCACATACAAAACTCTTTGAAACTGTCTTTTCGAAGCTGCTGTTTAGCAGGTACAAATAAATTCCTGTCTCTTTGATGCAAAATGTCATTGTGATCATGGCATTCATGCTTTGTTTAATTAATTTGAGTGTACTATGCTTATTTCACGGCGGGTAATCATTGGAGCCATAACATTTTGTTATGTGTTGAAAATGTTTCAACACGTCTTCCGTTATAGTGCCAATGAGTGGAATATGGATGTAAACAGTAAGTATGGTTTCTTATTCTTCATTTTTAGAGGTTTATACGAGTAAATTAAAAAAATTGGAGAATGTAGTTCCACATAGGAATGGCCATGAGTTGTTCTAAAGGTAAAAGTTCTGAATACAATTTAATATCTGATTGTCTAGAACTTGCATAACTTGCTAGATGTTAGTGTTGACAACGTAAAAATCTGGATTTTCGTGAGAATTGTTTACATACCGTAGGTTTAAGCATTTTCTTTACATATGTGTGGCTTTTTTATTGACAAAAGGTTGCCGCGTTACAAATTTTAGATTTTCTGAACGTTGTGGTGCCAATAAATAGGTTGTGATGCCCATGAATAGTAATTTAGTAGGAAACGAATTGTGAAAAAACTGTAGTAATTTCATAACATGAAAATTAACAATTTTATATTAATATCATTTTCGATCTTTTTAAGTATGACCTACTACCACACAGCTTCGCGGACTTTAAGGTTCATTTGGTGTCTAATAAATTAATACTTGATAGCAAATGGTCGTCGTAATTCTAATTATGTATTTCCAAGTATTTTAATTTTCAACACTTTCATCAGGTAAGGATTATTTGAAGTTAAATAACAAAAGTTTCAAGCTGCTTACAGAATTATAGTGAACTTCTGCTGGCTCTCCATAAAGCACCATTTTTTGTACACACAACTTAATAAAAAAAAAATATCAAAAAAAGCTAATTTCACAATTGATTTCATGCAACAAACAATGTACTTCAGCCTATATGAATGTCGTAATATGACAATGTATACATGCATATGTTTAAATGGTGATTAACATATTAAATATGAAAAACTCATGAAATTAATACAAGATTAACAAGCAAAAGCATTGATTTGATATCCCCCCCCCTGATTATGCCAAGTAGATGGAATGGAAATCTAGTGTTGGTGAAATAATCCAACTGAAGCATGCAATACAGCTGCAGAGTAATGGACTCTTATGAACATTTGATAGTAGATAGGAGTTTGTTTGAAATAAAATAATATTGTTTACAGTGATGCATTTAGATTTGAACTAGTTACATTTTTATTGACCCCACATTACCCAGTTTCAAACTAATAAAATATTTCATCAAGGCATATATTTTTCATCTCTCAAGTTTCATGAAGATTGGACCAGATGTAAAGGCGTACATATATCCACAATAATGCGCGTTTAGTGAACTTTTTAAAATTCGGATATTCATTTTGTTCCCTAAACGCCACAAGTCAACTGAGCGGTACCAATGTAAAATATATTCTTCAACTGTTACTCCACAATACTTAACACTTCACTGTTAAATTATAACACAAAAGTTACCCTTTAAATATTTTAGCCAATACCTTTTACTTTTTACACTCATGAGTTTTATGAAACACAAATAATTAGTTTAATTTAGGTCGACTTCAGTCATAAAGCATTGCATTTTTGAAACCAATTAGCAGGTGCCTGTTATCTTTCCGCTCAATATACTTAGCGCTGAGATCTGTCATCCTTAGCTAGGAAAACAACAAGTGGGATATGGATGCATAGAGTTGCCAATTCAAAAATCGTCAAAGACTCTGAAGCGGCTGTTTATATGGACTAGGCGTGCATATAGTCTAAAATAATAGAAGTGGTATATGGGATTCTTAGTTTGCCATATCAAAAATCGTAAAAAAAAAACGTCAACGTACAATTATTTGGACTAGGCTTAGATATTGCCAGTGTTTATATTGGCCCAACTGTACTCAACAAAAGATCAAATATCAAACTTTTACACTTATTTATATTAAAATGCTTCAGGACAGGATTCCTGTTTTTGTCTTTTATTTTAGAAACTGTCTGTAAAAAAGGAAAACCGAAATTGGACTCTTTTTAAACACATCATTCAGAGCAAAAGAAAAATAATTGAAAGTTAATTAATTTCACTTAATTTTCCTTTATTTTAACATTAGAACTGAAGTATACTATACAATAATATATTCAGATATCATCAAAAATGAGGAGAATATCTCGAAAAAAGTGTACCGGCATAGTTTACAGAACAGAGAAGGAAATTGACTTTTACAAAAATCTCAAGTCTTACTGGTAACGTTGAATTTTTTTTATTGAATTGTCAGGTACTGTATAACCAGATTATCAAATTAAATAAAGTACAATCACCATCACTTTACCGTTAAAAACAATGTCCAAAGCGTGTTCCTTTTCCTTGACAATGTCCGGGAATGAAATGTTAACAACATACATATACAACAGAACAATTGTGCAACAACAAACTTGTTGTGAAATTGCTACTTTCGATTTCACCCGGAAGTTACGCCAAGTTACAGGGTGTTTCAATTTATGTGCCAAAAAGTAAAGGTTACACACCACCATTATTTAAATGCTTTAAAGTTAGGCAACACTTCTCTGACACATCAACATTTACTGTATATAGATAGTCAAAAGGAAAGCTCACTGAAGGATATCATGACTTTTGCTGTATGGCAGAGACTATTGATTATGTATATGTACAGCAATAATATTATACCAGTATCAATTAACATTTTAGCCACATTCACCAAATGTTTATAAATGTTAGATAAAAATAAGTTAGTCACTATATGTATATTATGTATTTGGGCCGAATTTTTAGCTTGTACTTTGAGATCCCAACTGCATACCTATCTTCATGAAACTAAGCAAGTATGTTTATATAAATTGTAGGCCAATGCCCAATATGGGTTGATTTGGTCAAGTACATGTAGATCCCAGGGTGAAATGTTTAATCCAATCTTTTTGAATCTAAGAATATGTGTCTCAAAGAATTCTTCTTTAATTTTGATAACAGGTCATGTCTGGTAACAAATAACTATAGGTCAATACATTCTAACACACTTTAGAGACCGGTTTTTTACTCAAACTTGTGCATCTCATATGAAAATTTTCAAATATGAAAAAAGGGAGACAACCTAAATTTCCTTGTTCGGTTTGTGGAAAAGGTGTAACTGCTGTCAACTGTGATTTTTGTGAAATCCGGACACATATAAGATGCTCAGGTTATATAAGTGATTCTTTTTACTCAAACGTATGCAAATCTAATGGATCTTTCTATTTCACTTGTCGGATATGTACTTTTAAATTATTACCTTTTTATCTTTGTGATGATTTAAACGATATTCATGATAGAATTCTGCCAGATTTACATGACAATAGTTTTGCTGAATCTTGTAGTAATTTTAACTGCTTTGAACTTAAAGGACTTCATTTTATTCATTTCAACATACGATCTCTATTACCAAAGTTGCCAGAAGTGAGACATTTAATGTCAAAATATAGATTTGCAGCCATAGCGTTTTCAGAGACCTGGCTGGACAATTCAGTTATGGACTCGGAAATACAAATTCAAGGATACAATGTGATCAGAAAGGACCGGAACAGACAAGGTGGTGGAGTATGCTTATACGTTAATGAAGATCTGGCGTTCACCGAAAGACGGGACCTAGAAAATGACAATCTTGAAGCAGTGTGGGCTGATATTTTATTACCAAAAACCAAACCTATTTTAATAGGGTCATGTTATAGACCACCTAAACAAACAGATTTTGTTGATATTTTTGAAAATGTTTTATCTATGGTTAGATCTGACACAGAATGGTACATCCTTGGTGATTTTAACATTTGTTTTTTTTGCAAAGAAATCAGCTCTTTTTAAAAGGTTTGAACAAGTTCTTAATATCTTTAATCTAAAACAGATCATAAATGACCCTACCAGAATCTCAGAGTCCTCCTCTTCTGTGTTAGATCACATTTTATGTAGCCATCAAAACAAGATTGTTCAGTCTGGTACTCTTCCGATAGGTCTCAGTGATCATTTGCCTGTATTTTGTACGCGTAAAACACAGAAAGGAAAACGGGGGTGTTTTGAAAATATTGAAATTGTTTTAAGTGAAGTATTTTATGGTTGAAATTGATCATTAAGAGTTATATTCATATTTTACCATGTAAGTGAAATGTAATTTTGCACTAAACAAGCATTTAATGCATTAAAACAAGTTGTTTACCTTTCCAATAAAACGAAAGTTGACTGACACAGAAAACAATTATGCGAAGGGGAACAACTCGATACAATCGTAATAACTCGGCCTCCTCCAAAGCTTCGAGATAGACCTCGTTATACAATCGTAACAACTCGGCCATGGCCGAAATGTTCCGAGCGATTTAAAACTGTGCCCTGAAGCCTTGCAGGTGCCCTTCATGTATATATCGTTATGTTTTGACAGAATGAAATGAAAAAAAGCCGTCAAACTCATAATTATAAGTTGGATATTTATTTTTTGTGTATGGAACTAATATAAAATAACATTATCTGGTAATATTTCTTGTTTTTATGATATTTTATAGACTCTATATGCTTTAACCCGGAATCCTGATCGGAACAACTACCCACTTTTGATACTAAACAATTTGTACGTGAAGGATTTGCCATATCAAAAATCTAAAAAAAAATCCGCCAACGTACAATTATTTGGACTAAAGAATGTTGTTGTAAGGTCTTTGAAACATTACAATGTAGATCATTTTATTCACAAACTTAAACTTTGCGATTGGTCAAACATGTTTATTGCAAAAACTGTAGAAGATTCATGGCTGTCTTTTTAAGAAACATTTCTGTCAGTTTTGAACACTGTTGCTCCTGTTAAGGAAGTCAGACTAAAACAAAGAAGTGAACCATGGTTAGATTCTAACATTCTGGAACTCATCAGTCAAAGAGATGCTTTTTATTTCAAATTCAAAAAATACAAACAGAAGGAGATGTTAGATAAATATCGTTTTTACAGAAACCTTGTTCAGAAAGAAGTAATTAAGGCCAAATCGGAATATATGTCGAACAAGCTGGAAGAAAATAAAAATGATCCAAAAAAGCTGTGGTCAGATTTAAAAAATCTTGGATATAGTAGTAAAAGTAAATCTTCTCCAAATATTGTTTTGAACATTGATGATGAAAATTGTTTTGAACCATGTAAGATTGCAAATCACTTTAATACTTTTTTTACTACTGTAGCCTCAACTTTAGTAAAAAAACTACCTTTGCCCTTCAATTTGTTTAACTATGAGTCTGACTGTTTTAAACGATTTTATAAAGATAGAAATCCTGACTCTGTTAAATTTAAACTTCACACTGTTAGTGAAGAATACATTTACAAGGAACTATGTAAACTAAATTGTTCAAAAAGCACAGGGTTAGATAACATTCCTGCAAGATTTTTAAAAGATGCTGCACCATTTTTAAAGATACCAGTAACATTTCTGATAAACAGTTCTATCACAAGTAACATTGTACCATCTGAACTCAAAAAATGCTTAAGTTAAACCATTGTTTAAGAAAAACAACAGATTTGATGTTTCAAACTATCGACCTGTAAGCATACTATGTATAGTTTCAAAAATCTTAGAAAGAGTTGTATACAACCAACTAGAATCTTTTCTTGTTAAACATGGATTATTATACGAACTTCAGAGTGGTTTTAGATGTAACTATTCAACTGACTCCTGCCTAATTCATTTGACCGACCATATAAAAGAACAAAATTCCAAAGGTCTATATACAGGAATGATTATGCTGGATCTTCAAAAGGCGTTCGATACCGTAGATCACAAAATTCTATGTCAGAAGTTAAAAGAAATTGGTGTGGATTCAATTGAGTGGTTTCAATCATATTTATCTGGACGTAAACAAGTTGTCAATGTAAATAATACAACGTCTGAATTCATGAACATCTCTTGTGGCGTTCCTCAAGGAAGCATACTTGGACCGTTGCTGTTTTTATGCTATGTCAATGATATGAGTATAAGCATAAGTGAAAAATGTAAATTAATATTATATGCAGATGATAGTGCTATCCTTTTCTCACACAAAGATCCGTCTGTTATTAGTAATGTACTCGGCAAGGAACTTGAAAACTGTAGTAAGTGGTTAGTTGACAACAAACTGTCTTTGCATCTTGGAAAAACAGAATGTATTTTATTTGGGTCTAAAAGAAAACTAACAAAAGTTGATAGCTTTAATGTAAACTGCAATGGCCAGATCATAAAGCCTAAACAATATGTTAAATATCTTGGAAATATACTGGACAATGATCTCAGTGCTGCATCTATTGTTAACAATATTGTCAGTAAAGTTAATTCTAGGCTAAAATTTTTATATAGACAAAATCGTTTTTTAGATATGAATCTAAGAAGATTGTTATGTAACTCCTTAATACAATGCCATTTTGACTATGCATCGACATCTTGGTACAGTGGTATATCTAAACAATTCAAGAACAGATTACAGGTCACTCAGAACAAAGTTGTCAGATTTATTTATGGCTATGATTGTAGAACTTCCCTGAAAGTCTTGGCTTTCAGTGATATTGGATGGCTTAATATAGAAAATAGGATAAAGCAACTACGACTAAACCATGTACATAAAATATTTAATAGCAAATGCCCATCATACTTACATGAACATTTTACTTTAGTCTCATCCACACATTCTTACAACAGTAGACATAGTGCTGGAAATTTTAAAGTGCCACAGGCTGACAGTTTTATATTAAATACTTTCTTTTATCAAGCAATCCAGGACTGGAACAGTCTTCCAATAAAGTTAAAAGAATTGAAAAATAAGAATACTTTTAAAAAAGAAGTGAAATCACATCTCATTGTTGGTATGAAATGTGCAGAAATGGAAGATTTCCTTTTTTATTAATTGTTATTCATTTAATCTTGCATATCAGTCCAAAGATTTTTGTCATATTATGCTAAAGTGTCATATGGTTTTAACAGTCGGTTGCATTATAACTGTAAAAGTTCGATATCAAACATTTAATCATTCTTTAACTGGTCAAGAGTACATGCATGTTATTTTTGTATAAGTAAACCTAATTTAAACAGCTTACAACTGAGATCTTGGCAAATAATTATATTTGTCATAAGGACCCCATTGGAAATAAGTTGAATAACTTTAATGGGTTATCCTGTGTAATATATTTGTCACATTGAATTAAATCTTTGTTAACGCACGTATGTATCCAAAGCATTCTAATGATGTTGTGCTTTAGTATAGATATCATCACTAATACTTTGTTAATCAGTCTGTGTTATAACTTTATGAGATATTTGGTTTGTTACAATGACATATATATGCACGAATAAATCTATCTATCTCTGATTAATCTAGATCAGGTTTCATTATTAGGAAGTAATTTGGACAATGGTCACTTTGACCGCCCCTATGACCAAAGGTGGCAATCTACTCATCAAGACGAATCTTCTGTATTTGAAAATGAGTTGAATTTTTTAATGCAAACCATTTACAGTGTTAAAGGTCACTATTATTTTGACCTTTTGACTCGAAAAACAATATGGGTCATCTTCTTGTCATGACAAACCCTCTTCCGAAATTTGAGGATGCTGGCCTCTGTCATTTATTTTTCATTAGATTTTGATGATTTGATTAAGGGTCATGTCATGTTCTAACGAACATTGTAAACACTCAAGTGTCTGATATTTCTACTCAATCATTATGAAACTTGGATAACGTTTTGATCCCAAAAACCAACAGGGGTCTCGGCTAACATCTTGTGCTATTTAAGGAGCCTGGGCTCAGTCATTTTTTAGTTATTCCCAAGAAATCAGTGGACAGACATCAGTGCCACGCCATCATATGTCCCATTCATAAGAAATAATAGTTTGGAAGGGGAAACTACTCCACATGCAGTCATGGAAACTAAACCTTTCCAAAAATAGAAATAACTTATATGACTGTAAACAAATGTTGAATGTTTGAAGTCTTTAAATACTTCCATAATTAAGAAGCATACAAATTTTGATGCTACCATACAATAAATGATCTGTAGCTTTATTTCAATTTTTAAAATGTCCTGTGAGTTTCACCTAGTGACCTTCACATATTTTTTTCTCGTTACACCAAGAATGAAGACTACTATTCATAGTTTATAATAAATTTATTGCTTCATCCCTCAACAAAAACTAGGAAAAAACAGTTTTTGTGTGTTGTCGTGTATAACCCTGGCCAGGTCTTCAATGTTTTCATTCCTGGCTCCAGCAAGCACTTCCAGGACTTGACTGTAACCAAACAAAACATAATGAGTTTTATTGTGTAAAATACACTTGTCAAGTTTATATACATATGTGTTTTACAGAACATGGAAGACAAAAATCATAGCACAATAATTTATTTCACTACAATTGCAAAAGAAGTTATTACAACATTATATCCAAGACATATAGACCATATTTTATAGGTCCATGATTATATGAATCAATCTCATTGACAAGCTGTTAAGCGACACTGTGGTCTTGTATTGTGGGTGAGTGGGGAATTAGAGTATGGAGTAACTCACTTCAATGGTGATCACAAAACAAACTCACACATTCCCAGACCGCAAATCAAACCAGGCATGCTTTGGTGAGAAGTGGGGGCATTAACCACAATGCATACCAGACAATGAAAAAATATCAGGAGTAAACATTGGCGAATGAGGTCAAACTCTAGGAAAAAAATCCTGTAATTCTTACATGATGGTTGCAGGCTCATTTCTGCTCTTTACGAAGTTTCCTTTTTCCCACTTCTCCTTCTTCTTGGATGGAAACTGTGTTTGCACATATTTGCTGCTGGCATGGGTGTTACGGATATCACACCAAGGTGCATCTATAAAAACACAACCATTAGTACAATAACGCCATGGAGCAAACACCAGTGCTCGTCTGTTGTTTATTTTCAAAGTCAAACAAGGGACATAACTCAACAATTATTTAGGCGAGAGTTATTGGCCTTCCTATAAAAAGGTGTGTTTTGTTTCTGGCAACATGAGTACCAACTTATTTCAAGTATCATTAGAAAATCTCAAATGTTTTCTCAGGTAAATTTAACGACAGTGACTCCAAGGCTATGACATTACCTCAACTTTTTTATTTGTTACAGATGAGCTAAAAACAGTACATAAAAAGGTGAAGATACATGGACAGGGTTATTTAATTGCATTAACCAACAAGTAGGCTTTTAACCACACGAGAATAAAAAAATCATTCACTTAGAATGTCTCATTAGACGATCTCGATGAGATTCTTATGTAAAACATTCTTGTAAACTGCTGGTGTTGTACATTCATACTTGTAAACTGCTGTTGTTGTACACTCATTCTTAATTTCGGTTTAAATGTATTGAGTATAATTTTATTATAAATGTGCATTATTTTATTAAAAAAAAATAGCACCAGAAAAAGTCTAGTTATACAGTAGCACATTACAAAGTCCTACAACTATTATAAGAAAAAGTGTAAATGATGTAATATATTGAATCAAAGTCTGTATGATATGTTTATCCAGGGCTATCACATGACTAGTAAATATTTTCATTGGATTGTAACTTATAAACATTTATATCAGGGTAGATTGGCACCATGTTAATTGTATGAGTGCACCCATCACCTAAGGGATGGGTTTAAGCACCTCTAGGGACACATTCTCTTGACCTCGCAGGACACCAGTGCTGGTTTCCCTGTATGCTCACAAAACCAATTTGAGAAATATTGAAATCAACCTTATAGCTATAATCACAATCAAGCTAAGATGAAGTATGAACTTAATAATGTACCTGTTTCTTTTATAAGCCTGTCAGTCAAGCTGATATAAAGTTTGAATTTAACAAGAGCAGTCACATAGACAGCGTGCTCGACAATTCCGCCGCTATTAAGATAAGAATTGCAAAGTTTTAGTGAAACATGCATGGATCACTGTTAAATAAGATTAAATGCGAAACCTTAACCAGAATTTCTAAGTCAAATAATAAATGGGCAAAATTTGTATTATATGCAAGATAGAGTTATCGAACTTGATTGTTTAAAGTTTCAATGCAATACATCAAGTAGTTGCTGAGATATTAACCTTTGTGTGCTTACATGCAAAACCTTTACAAGAATAATAAAGGGCAATTATTTGTATAATATCCATGATAGAGTTATCTAACTTGAATAATTAAGTATGTTGGATAGTTGGAAACACATGTCTTAAGTTTCAATGCAATACATGTTGTTTATGCTGAGATGTTGACTTAAAGGTGGTTTCATGCAAAATCTTTACCAGAAAGTCAAATAATAATGGGCCATAATTTGCATTTTATGCAAAATAGGGTTATCTTAGTAGGTTGGATGGTTGAGTACCATTGTATAAAGTGACTAGTCCCAATGCAATACATCAAGTAGTTGCTGAGATGTTAACCTGTGTGCTTACATGCAAAACCTTATAAACCAGAATTTCTACGTCAAATAATAAAGGCCCATAATTTGCATCATATTCAAATTAGTGTTATCTAACTTGATGAATTAAGTAGGTTGGATAGTTGGGAATACATATCAAGTTTCAATGCAATACATGATGTATTTGCTGAGATAATGACCTAAACGTGCTTGCATGCAAAATCTCAACCAAGGTGTGATGCCGATGCCTACGCTTGGGTGAGTAGTATAGGTCTCCTTATTATTCGAATAGTCAAGCTTAAAATGTACCTGTTTTTTTAATAAGCCTGTCAGTCAAGCTTAGTAAAGTTTGAATTTAAGAATGTACCTGTTTTTATCACAAGCCTGTCATTCAAGCTAAAATAAAGTTTAAGTTTAAGAAAGTACCTGTCTCTATCATAAGCCTGTCTGTCGGTATTGAACACATGGCATCAATGTTCTCCTGGGTCTTCAGAGAACTGAAAGGGAAGAATCTTAAACATTATTGCTAAGAACTTAGGCCCCAATATCTCAAAACAATTTAAGCTTTACAGGCTTAAGTAGCTTATTTAAGTTATCTAAAATGCAAACAAAAATATGATTTGGATTAATGAAAAATGGTTTATTGTTATTATCATAAACAGTGTGTGTATGCCATGTAATAAATTACTTTATAAATGTCAAGTTGGAAGGCAACATTTTACTTCGACTAATAACTTTAAACAAAGATAACTTTGAAACCACCAGTTTTATTATTTTAACAAACCTGTTTCTGAAATAATGTTTTGACAGTACTCCATCAGGGGCATACTTCACTGGACATACTTCAAAGACACCTACATCAAAGGGGCTTACTTCAACGGGCATAACTTCAAAGGGGCATAACTTCAAAAGGGCATAACTTCAAAGGGGCATAACTTAAGACATCTACATAATATGTTTAGGACATTAGAAGCATACACACTAAGTTTCCTTCAAATATATTAAACAGTTTTGAGACGCCTAAAGTTTCAGGTTTTGCACAACTAAGGCTATGACAATAATTTTATATTTTTCTAGAAATAACAGACAAGCTAAAGGCATATGGCATCTAGGTGTGGACCTACCATCCATTTATTCCTATAAAAAGACCCTGGTCTAAAATGTCAGCAGCTTCTTCTTTTGTGCCTGTGAATGAGTGAACCTGAAACATAGAAAAGTTGTATTTCAAGTTTAAACAGGTCAGAACTATCAGAAATAGTGGTAATTTTCTAAAAAACCTTCATACTAAACTAAACTAGAGATATTACTGGTTGTGATTAATACCCCTACCACACCACCTTTTTGTAAGAAGTATCACTGGGAGTGATGTATGCTCATTGAATGCCCTATGTTGGTGAGAAGGCATCAATTAAGTTAATGGTCCTACTATATAAATAAAACATCTGTGAAATAAGGCATGATATTTTCTTTGTGTTTTTAAAAAAAATAATAGCACTATTCTTGAATTGAGTAGAGTGTTAGGATGACTATTGCTGTATTAATAGCAGGTCAATTGAGGGTCATATATTGACTATTTAGTATAACCTTCATTTAAGTTCAATAGTATTTGTACAATCAGTGTAAGGAGAGTGAAGGAAAATATAAAGAATAATGTTTATATAAAGAATAATGTTTCTTTTCTACTGTTTAAGTCAATACCTCGTAAACATATGAAATTATGGAGAAAAGTAGACTTGTCCTGATTCCCCCGGAAGGACAAATCGACAGATGGACGAAACAAGATGATTTCTATATAGCCCCCAAACACTGTATTCTGACCAACCCTATTTATGCATAGGCTTGTGGCAAATATCTACCTTTAATAAATTTAAATTACATATGAACAAAAGCAGTACTTGTTACTGACCACCCCTCCGCGGAACTTATCCCTGTGCCGCCTTATGATATCAGAGAAGTCACTAGCCGCATTTCTAGAGTGAAGGAACAACGGCAACTGTAGCTGCTCCACAAGCTCGAACTGCTTCTCAAAGTACCTGACAAACAAAAACTCAGATATATTCTAATAAAGTAGGAGCCATTTGTAGAAAACTGAATAAAATACCCACCAGCTTTTAGGGCTGAACTGGGTGAAAGATTTGGACAAGTCAGGCTCAGTCATTTTTTTACTTCTTTTTTATTTTGGATCAGGTGAACAACAACAATAATTTTACAATAATTCCTATTTTTTTTAAACATAATGCATGAACATCATCATACACTTGCTACGACATTCATAGATTAATGTCCATACCATATTTCTAACAAATAAAGTAGTGCTGTAGACTAACCATGAATTTTCCACAGAAAATGACTAGAATAAAATATTACCTATATTTCATAAACGTTAGTCCACCAAAAGTGACATAACTGAAGTGAGTTTTTTTAACATTTCTTTTCAAGAAGGAGTTAAGAGTTTCTAACAGGGAACTCATATTTAAAATGCTGAACTTCTAAAGAAATATCAGTCTATCATCACATTCACTTGAATGTTATGATGGACAAGTCTGAGCACCCAAAATACTGCCTGCTGTGAAAACAAGAGCTGCCGTAATACTGGCTATCTCTTATATTGTCAAAGAAACTTGCAAACAATCAAATCATATTGTATAAAACTGAACAAAACACCCAAAGGCCATAATTGCACACAGAGACATAAATACCCAGAGGCCATCATTGCATACAGAGACATAAATACCCAGAGGCCATCATTGCATACAGAGACATAAATACCCAGAGGCCATCATTGCATACAGAGACATAAATACCCAGAGGCCATCATTGCATACAGAGACATAAATACCCAGAGGCCATCATTGCATACAGAGATGAAAATACCCAGAGGCCATCATTGCATACAGAGATGTAAATACCCAGAGGCCATCATTGCATACAGAGACATAAACACCCAGAGGCCATCATTGCATACAGAGACATAAACACCCAGAGGCCATCATTGCATACAGAGACATAAATACCCAGAGGCCATCATTGCATACAAAGATGTAAATACCCAAAGGCCATCATTGCATACAGAGACATAATACCCAGAGGCCATCATTGCATACAGAGACATAAATACCCAGAGGCCATCATTGCATACAGAGACATAAATACCCAGAGGCCATCATTGCATACAGAGACATAAATACCCAGAGGCCATCATTGCATATAGAGACATAAATACCCAGAGGTCATCATTGCATACAGAGACATAAATACCCAGAGGCCATCATTGCATACAGAGACATAAATACCCAGAGGCCATCATTGCATACAGAGACATAAATACCCAGAGGTCATCTTGCATACAGAGACATAAATACCCAGAGGCCATCATTGCATACAGAGACATAAATACCCAGAGGCCATCATTGCATACAGAGACATAAATACCCAGAGGCCACCATTGCATACAGAGATGTAAATACCCAGAGGCCATCTTGCGTACAGAGACATAAATACCCAGATGCCAACATTGCATACAGAGATATAAATACCCAGAGGCCATCTTGCGTACAGAGACATAAATACCCTGAGGCCATCTTGCATCCAGAGACATAAATACCCAGAGGCCATCTTGCATACAGAGACATAAATACCCAGAGGCCATCATTGCATACAGAGACATAAATACCCAGAGGCCATCTTGCGTACAGAGACATAAATATGCAGAGGCCATCTTGCGTACAGAGACATAAATACCCAGAGGCCATCTTGCATACAGAGACATAAATACCCAGAGGCCATCTTGTGTACAGAGACATAAATACGCAGAGGCCATCTTGCGTACATAAATACCCAGAGGCCATCATTGCATACAGAGACATAAATACCCAGAGGCCATCATGCATACAGAGACATAAATACCCAGAGGCCATCTTGCATACAGAGACATAAATACCCAGAGGCCATCATGCGTACAGAAACATAAATACCCAGAGGCCATCTTGCATACAGAGACATAAATACCCAGAGGCCATCATGCGTACAGAGACATAAATACCCAGAGGCCATCATGCGTACAGAGACATAAATACCCAGAGGCCATCTTGCATACAGAGACATAAATACCCAGAGGCCATCTTGCGTACAGAGACATTAATATCCAGAGGCCATTTTGCGTACAGAGACATAAATACCCAGAGGCCATCTTGCATACAGAGATGTTGGGTATTTGAGGATTGAATGGGAAAATGTTTGAATTGACAATGAACTTGCATAAAACAACGGTCTTATTTTCATCCCTCATAATGCAAAATTGACTGGGGCCAATTGAATATATCTGGATGAAATTTAAATTAAATTATGTTGCAAAATAATTTTGAATCACACAGAATTTATCCATTTTTCATTAATCGCATCAGCAATACCAACTCATTCATGTTGCAGTTATTCATCATATATTTTAGTTTTTACCAAAAATTTCAAACAATTTTGAATACTCACTTCAGTTGCGTTTGTTTTGGACAAAATTGGAGTCTGTCATAATCTGCAATGAAAACGTATCTTTAATAAAAACGGTCAAAGTAACAAATCAGAACAAATTAAAAAAAATCTGGTAACCTATGAAGCAGAACTAAGGAAGCGCTTGAACTTCTTAATACAGGATATTCAATACTAACATGCTCTTTTTTTCAATGCTATAAATCAAGTCAGATACATAACACAAGGAGTTGAGTAATGCATAACACAAGGAGTTGAGTAATGCATAACACAAGGAGTTGAGTAATGCATAACACAAGGAGTTGAGTAATGCATAACACAAGGAGTTGAGTAATGCAAAACACAAGGAGTTGAGTAATGCATAACACAAGGAGTTGAGTAATGCTGGCTTTCACGTGACCAATAACAAAAAGTAGGGATATAAGTAGCAGGATTGTTTTGAAAAATTATGGTAAAATAGGGATAATAAGAGCAAAAAGCAGGGACAGTAGGGCTCTTTACTACCGTTTTGGATGCAAATAAATGACTACTAAACCTATTCATCAATTGTTATGTACATGTAGTTATCATTGCTTAGAAACCAGTGCTTCAAGAGGAAATCAGCCACAGGATGAGGAGATGCGCCTATAATGGGCGTCTCTGACTTGTCCCCATGCACCACTCATTCTCATCATAGAAACCCTCTTGCAGTACTGGAGACTAACAGCAACTAATCATACAAAAATACTAGAAATGGCTTCTTATTTAAATCAAGATTAAGATTATACCAATCAAGGCATCAAGTTAAATCTTTTTCTATTATTTTTCGAACTATTTTTACAAACAAGAGCTGTCGTAAGACAGCGCGATCGACTATGCCACTTTGACTTAGAAGTGAATAGGGGCCCAAAACACAATCTCATGAAAGGTCTCTAAAAACTCTTTATATATACCAAGTTTGCTCGCAATATGTCAACCCTTACTTAAGTTATTCAATACCAACCATTTTTCTATTAATAATAACTTTGACCTTGACCTTGATCATATGGGCTTCATACACAATCTCATGAAAGGTCTCTATTACCTCTTCCTATAAATATCCCAACCTGCCCTAAAACTTTAACCTAAGTTCCATAGTCAATCAGGGGCCATAATTTGTATAAAGGATAATATGGAGTTATCTAACCTCATTATGCAATGGTCCTGAACAACTGTGTGAAACATTGAGTCGATTGAATGAAGGGTATAGAAGTTATTATTAAATATCCCAACCTGCCCTAAAACTTTAACTTAAGTTCAAAAGTCAATCGGGGGCCATAATTTGTATAAAGGATAATATGGAGTTATCTAACCTCATTAAGTGATGGTCCTGAACAACTGTGTGAAGTATTAAGTCAATTGAATGAAGGGTATAGAAGTTATTATTAAATATCCCAACCTGCCCTAAAACTTTAACCTATGTTCAAAAGTCAATCAGGGGCCATAATTTGTATAAAGGATAATATGGAGTTATCTAAACTCATTATGTGATGACCCTGAACAACTTTAACCTGCCCTTAAACTTTAACCTAAGTTCCTAAGTCAATCAGGAGCCATAACTTGTATGAAGGATAATATGGAGTTATCTTACCTCATTGTGTGATGGTCCTGAACAGCTGTGTGAAGTATCAAGTCAATTGAATAAAGGGTATAGTAGCTATTAATAAAAAAGGTATTTAGGGAATTGGAGTATTAAGTGAAAATCCCAACTTGCCCTAAAACTTTAACCCGACGCCAATGCTGGGGCGAGTAGTAAAGCCCTCCTTATTCTTCGAATAGTCGAGCTAAAAAAGTAGGGAAAGAAGGAGCCTAACTAAAAAGTAGGAAAAGAAGGGCCCGCTTGAAAGCCTGGTAATGTAGTTCAGTAATAACAGAAAATGCACATGTATGTCATTATAAACTGGCATCATAGTAATATCATCATTTTGAAGACTTGATGCCTCTAAAAAGTCTGAATAATTCTGAACAGGGTTCATCAGCAATCGTGAAAGCAAGCCAAAGGCCTTGAGTCATGCAAAAGTGACCTCATTTGTTCACAATCTGAGGGGATGCTTCATTAAGAATCCTACGAGCAATTCCATACTGCCCTGCTGAAGATCTCTACAATTCACTCCTAAGAGTCTTGCGCTCTCAATTTTAACTAACAAAGCTTGGTACATCATATTTAAGCCAATAAGTCTACTTATGATGACTATTGAATTATTTCAACATATACCTAGTCCAAACTCTCCCACTGCCACCACTTTGCCTTTATTCTGCGCCGCGATGTCCAACAGCTGGTTCATGTAGCCATCAGGGTCTCCTGACTTCTCAAATTCACTACAGCGCGTGGGGTGACATCCGATAGTTGTGTATAGGTGATCTGAAACACAAAAACTGTTAAAAATTGTCGCGAGTTTATATTTGGTTTTTCAAATGTCTGGGCAATCAGATAGAAGAAGTAGTACGTTATGTAGTTACATATGTTGAGAAAAGAAAATTGTCCAAATATTGTGATACTTCAAAAAATTACCTTATTATTATATATTGTGGTTATCAGTTCAGCTGTTTAAAGTGAAAATCATTTCAGAGCTTATATCAAATAGTGTTAAAGCAGAGTGGTTACATTAATCTTTATGTTAATAGAATAAGCAGTGAATGCACTTCAACTAATATATGTGGTTCCCACCTAGGCGACCCGAGTTCGATTCCAGGCCTAGCCACATCTGAGTTTGGTTTGTGGTCACCAAACTGGACAATGAGAGTGATTAATTTAAGGTTGAAATAACTTGTTTCACAATCGTTGTAAAAATAAATAAGTTTAAACTAATAAAACTTGGATGAAGCTTTTAAATCTTCACATAACAATTCTGTAATAGCATCAATCAGACCCATATGTTCCATTATTTATTAACAATATTGAACTGATTATATCATTATGCCATTTGAACATCTCAAGCAGATGGTCAAGAGTTCTACAAGCAGATGCCATTTTCATAGTGATCATGTGTACCAAGTTTCATCTACATATCTAGCCATTCTAAAGTAATAGATGCATGACAACAACTTCAAGGCTAGGACACAATTTTAATCTTCTTTTAAAAAATAATGAAGGGCTTAAGGTCATTGAACCTGAAATATACCATGACTTTTGACAAGTTCTGTTGCTTCTTTGACATCTTCCATGCAGCCAGCAGTGACCATAATCTGAATTATAATACAATATCCAGTTATTTTATTACATACAAAATGTATATGTAACAATGCATATCAATAAGAATAAAATAAACCACACAAACACGTAAAGTTCATTATCTTAAACGTTTTGGCGTAATGCCTTCATCAGTAGATATAAACAAACAATATAAAGAGGAAGTTACGTCAACGTCATATACCTGCAGCACATCGTTTGGTGGCAAAATAGGTGACATTGCTAAATATATATATATATGACAAAGAAACATACAAATAATCATAATATTATTATGGATCATTAAGTGATACAATAGCCTATTAGAAAGAGTGTTGTAAAAACAAGAGCTGTCACAAAAGTTTTGGCGAAACATGCATGGATCACTGTTAGATTAGATTTCAATGCAATACATGGTGTTCTGAGATATAAACATAAATGTGGTTCCATGCAAAATATTAACGAGAGTTTCTAAGTCTAATAATAAAGGGCCATTATTTGCAAAATACAGTTATCTAACTTGGTTATTCAATTAAGTTGGGTGGTTGAATACCATTGTATAAAGTCTCAATGCAATACATCAAATAGTTGCTGAGATATTATCCTATGTGTGCTAACATGCAAGACCTTAATCAGAATTTCTAAGTCGCATAATAAAGGGGCAAGAATTATATATTATAAAAGATAGAGTTATCTTACTTGATTAAATAAGAAGTTTAAATAGATGGGAGCCTGTGTGTAAAGTTTCAATGCAATACATGATGTATTCGCTGAGGTATGGACTTAAAAGTGGTTACATGCAAAACCTTAACCAGAATTTCTATGTCGAATAAAAAAGGGGCCATTATTTTAATTTAATGCAAACTGGAGTTATCTTACTTGGTTATTTAAGTAGATGGTTGAGTACCATTGTAGAAAGTCTCAATGCAATCCATCAAGTAATTGCTGAGATATTAACCTATGTGTGCTTACATGCAAAACCTTAACCAGAATTTCTAAGTCAAATAATAAAGGCCCATAATTTGCATTATATTCAATAAAGTGTTATCTGGGAATACATATCTAATGTTTCAATGCAATACATGATATATTTGCTGAGATATTGACTTAAATGTGGTTACATGCAAAACCTTAACCAGAATTTCTAAGTGGAATAATAAAGGGCAATTATTTTACATTAAATGCAAACTAGAGTTATCTAACTTGGTTAATTAAGTAGGTTGGATGGTTGACTACCATTGTATAAAGTCTCAATGCAATACCTCAAGTAGTTGCTGAGATATTAACCTATGTGTGCTTACACGCAAAACCTTAACCAGAATTTCTAAGTCGAATAATAAACGCCTATTATTTGCATTATATTCAAATAATTGTTATCTAACTTCATTAATTTAGTATGTAAGATAGTTGGGAATACATATCCAAAGTTTCAATGCAATAACTGATGAATTTACTGAGATAATGACTTAAAGGTGCTTACATGCAAAACCTTAACCAAGTTGTGACGCCAACGCCGACGCCAGGGTGAGTAGTATAGCTCTCCTTATTCTTCGAATAGTCGAGCTAAAAATGCAATGCATACATATCCAAATTAGTTATATCATTGCTTTTCATTATGTCATGGTATTTGATTTCTGGTTATAGTACAATTTTGATAAATAGTTATTCATAAAAGAACACAATGGAAATCGGCCAACTAGCATAATAAATGTATTATGCAACTTTAGAAAATAATGGAAAAGTGAATTTGATTCAGCTGTTTAATATTACTTAAATCCCAAGATGTTCAAGATAAGCATCCTTAAGTGTAACTATGAATATGAAACTGATAATGTATTAGATCAGAATATTTACATGAAAAACATTGCTGAATAAATATGTATGTACTAGCAAAATTAAATAACTGTGCATGCAACTTTCTCTCAAATATAAGTTACTCTGAAATTAACAAATTAAATTCAAAAAGTTATTTCAGAATTGCATTGATGTTTTATCTAATGAAGGTGAACAACATGTTATTTTAACCAAAGGTCATACGATCATTTTCGGTCAAATACTTTTCAAGCACAGCTACTTTTTCAGCTACAGTACATGTAGTATACAATGTAGCAAGCTGAATGATCTGACATCTCACCTTTTCTACTCCAACATCGGAGGCACGCTTCAAAACATCTAGGAAGTCATCTAGGAAGGTGAAAATGGGTAAATATAGTATACATACTGCTAACATATATAATTTAAATTACATAACAATAAGCATGATCAAAATACTACACATAGAGTCAGGTTAAAAAATAAAATGATCTATATTTGCAAATAGCAATACGCACCAACAATCAATACTTAAATAGAACCAAATATATTTTATGGACATTTTTTAAATTTTATCCATGATTTTTAAATATTCATATAACATATCAAAGTAAAGCTACCGCTTGAAGTAGAGAAATTATTAATATCACTATTATAATTATTATCAAAAAAAGAAATTTGGTACCTTACACATTAAATGGCAATTGACCAATTTTACCAAAAAGGATTTCAAAAGGTCCAAGCATCAGTACCTTCATGGTGTGTCTTTCCTCTGTAAACACCCCTGAACACTGGGTCTATAAAAACATTTAATATGAGTGCATAATAATTGGCATTGTTTAAGTTATAAATAAACTGTATCAGCTCAGTATAGAATAAATTGGTGGTCGGAACTTTTGTTTAGCAAAATCATATTATCATGCCTTTCAAGCTTAGTCAAAATACTTGTATCTTACCATAGCCAGGCTTGTACAAGTTAAATATAAGGTCACTAGTTACACTAGATGTTAATGTAAATAAATGAATGAAACTTATTGACTGCTACAGGCCCATTCCAATCAGATTGTTTGTCAGACTCATGATAATTAGATATTGATCATACTAGCTACAACACATCGTAAGATACCCCCGATACACTTCTACGCTAGGCTTTGTTGTGTAGTTTGGGCAATTTGGCTAAGAAAATCTCGTAATCATGAATCTGGACAAAGCTTAAATTGAACTTGGTCCGCCTGATCACTACAATTTTAAACGAGCTGCTTAGACCACTTGCCTGCAGAGAAAACTGACAATAAATGTCTATATATTGAAGGGTATTTTATCGTAACGTATGATTTTATTGAAAGAAAAGCTGTCGCCCCTGCCTCATGCAATAATAGTTTTGACAATTAAGGGGTCATTGCTCTGGATTAAATAGAGCCATATGGTTGTTAAGTAAGTCAATTGACATTAAATGTCAATAAGCCTTGTGAATGAGTTGGTTTAAGATTGGATAATGCTTATGGTAGAGAGTGGACTGAAAGTGTGACACCGCAGATGCAGAGACAAAGTAGTCATACTGGTATGGTAGTCTAAAATAATAGACGTGTTATACGGGAGTCTTCCAATCCCTAACGCCTAAATGGGAATGTGCCAAAAATGGGGTAGTTCTGACTTCCATAACTTTAATGTTGATATTTATTTTTTTGATGTTTACAACACATTAAAGTTATGGTGTAACCCCCATAGTAAAGTCAACCAGAATCAATTGAGTGTGATGATGCAATGCAATCAAATGACCATGATGACGTCGATGGATTCTACTTATAGTATCGGTTCATTTAGTTGAATCCAATTGCAGTAAGGCTGAAAATACCTTTTGATAAGTAAAAACAATTGATTTATTTCAAATTTGTTATTAGTTATTTACTAATTATACAAAACAGAAAAAATAACAGTAAAATAAACACTACATTTTTGAGGTCAAATGTAGGTCACATGGGTATTTTCTGAAAATCTTGGTGTCACGTGATTAAATTTGAACACAACTATGACCTAGTTAAGGAATGCTTATAATCGGATTTATTAAAATGATAAATTAACTATCTATAATGCGTTTTTTGGTTTTGAAAATGTGTTTGTGAACTACATTTTACTTCATTTACCTAAGGATATAGTTATTTTGTCTGTACAATGCATACAAGTGAAATAACAGCGTGACATAAAAATGTCACGAATTCTGGTAGGGTTTGGATATGGTGTTCTCTTCAGCTAACACGTCGAAAAAGGTAATATATACGATAACGTGTTCGCTGAAGTTCTTTAGCTAAAAACGGGGGTGTTTTAAAAATATTGAAATTGTTTTAAGTGAAGTATTTTATGGTTGAAATTGATCATAAAGAGTTATATTCATATTTTACCATGTAAGTGAAATGTTATTTTGCACTAAACAAGCATTTAATGCATTAAAACAAGTTGTTTACCTTTCCAATAAAACGAAAGTTGACTGACACAGACAATAATTATGCAAAGGGGAACAACTCGATTCAATCGTAATAACTCGGCCTCCTCCGACAAAGCTTCGAGATAGACCTCATTATACAATCGTAACAACTCGGCCATGGCCGAAATGTTCCGAGCGATTTAAAACTGTGCCCTGAAGCCTTGCAAGTGCCCTTCATGTATATATCGTTATGTTTTGACGGAATGAAATGAAGAAAAGCCGTCAAACTCATAATTATAAGTTGGATATTTATTTTTTGTGTACGGAACTAATATAAAATAACATTATCTGGTAATATTTCTTGTTTTTATGATATTTTATAGACGCTATATGCTTTAACCCGGAATCCTGATCGGAACAACTTCCCACTTTTGATACTAAACAATTTGTACGATGGATTTGCCATATCAAAAATCTAAAAAAAATCTGAAAAAAAATCTGTCAATTATTTGGACTAACTTGTATGGTAAAAAAAGTCATTTACCTGTCAGGTTAGCTCCAATATCTATAAAAACAATTATAAGAAATATGATTATAAAAAAATAAAAGATAACTGTATCTGTAAATTCACTGAATAAAAAATGATTGCTTAAATCGAAAAAATCACAGAAATCATCAGAATCCTGCTACTTTCTTGAAACTGTTGTGTGCTCCAACGAGACTGTCAAAATTACAAAAAAAATATTATTCAGTAGAATATGAAACAATAGTTATTCTCAAAATACAATTACTTAAATGAATGTTAAACTGACATTATGAAGTCACATTTCCTGAAATAAACGAGAAAAATACTTTCCTATCATTCGTAAACATCTTCTCATGGGCGCCGCCATCTTTATTTACCAGAAAGAAAAATGAGCAACAAGTGAAAATTAAAAATATCGCATAAGTGCAAATTTTGTTTCTTAGATCCAACCCTGGCATATCGACTGACGTTTCTAATACGAAATTAAATACCAACATGTCGGTGATGGTTCAAGCGATATCAACATTTACGGGCTGTTAAACCCGACCAAGTCTATATTATATATCTAGTCTGTCAAAGCCGACCGTTCGAGTGTCGCTCAATCTCCCGATGCTTTCTAACGAACCATGGTATCATTATCACAACTTACACCGCATTATAGGGCAAACTCTAATACAACTACATTTTGTTGTTTATTTACCATGATCTATATATACTGTTACTTAATAGCATACACACAGTTTAAACAAACGTTGGTACATGTACATGAATATACACCCGTTCATATATGATTTGAAAATAAAAATGTCGTGTTTATCAACTCATCGGTTTCGTCGCGTGGAAAATCCATCGCATGGATAAAAAATATATTTTCTGCTGGTAAACTAGAACAAGCCAGCAATCGATCTATATAATGCATATAAACCAGTTCTACATTTCACGGTAATGTCTTATGCACGTCTTCTTTCACAGAAGGCACCGGCGAATCCGTGTTGGCACTTGCACCGGTTTGGCAGCAGACATTTTCCACCATGTGCACAGGGCCGGTCACACACCGCTGTAAAAAGGAAAGAGAAAAATACTGTGCGGACTCTTCCCTTTCCCTTTTGTCACAAATGAACTGCGGAAACTTGACTGTGCAAATATAAATAAAATTATATAAAAAATGAAAACCACAACCTAGTATAACAAATGTTTAATGATCAGAAAACGAATATAATAACGTAAATATCAATATCATCATAATCAAAGGGTAAGTGCATCTAACATACATTTATATATGTTTTTAAAAAGTTTTTACACATCAGCTCGGATAATATTATCCCATTAATTTGCTATCATCATATCGAAATACGAACCATTCTGGCAACGGACCCCTTCATAGCCACGTGGACATGAGCACATATAGGGGGCCGTACACCTACCGCCGTGAAGACATGGCAGGATGCATATGGCTGAAATGTAAGCCAATACATGGTATGATAATAACATTTACCCAATGATATTACGTTTATAGAGGTACAGTTTATAAAGTAATTATTTATCATTATAACATAACAATTTATTTCATTTACCTAATAATTCATTCACAGACAGACACCTGATCAATTACATCATACACAGTACATTGTTGTTATTTACATAATTATATGTCATAAATATATGTAACGGAATTACCACAGTGCAGTATTTAAAACATAAGTTTTATATTTATATTTAATTTTTTTAAACCTCTTCTCATTTCTTTTGTCATCATATCACCAAACTGCAGTAAGAAAATGAATCCTTAAACTCATTAGTTCGTGCTATTTCCGTTAAACATAAGTCATGTTTTGAAAGCGTTCTAAGTGAGTAATGTTTGCGAAAACAAGCACCTCTGCCATACAACAGGTGTCCGCACCATTACGCGTTTTATATAAAAGAGTAATTACATGAGATAAATTTGACGTGATAACGTGATCGTGTGCTATAGGGGGAACAAGAGTGTCCGGAGGAGACTCCTTTGGCTGGCTTGGTGACCAGCAACCAAACTGGAGCCTTTGTGGCAAGCAAGTACGCTAAACACAACTGTAAATGTATGTTCACTTTGAAACACGTGAGTACGTACCGTGTTCGCATATTTCTCCCACATAACCCGTGGGACACTTGCATCGGTTTAACCCCAGACAGATCCCTCCGTGTTGGCAAGACCGCTTACACGAAACTGCATTTCGAAATTAAATTAAATAGAACTGAATGAAAATGTTAATGTATAGAAGGCAAACATCAAAACGGATGTAACATGGCAAAAACGCCATTATCGCCTTCTGTACTTACTTTTCAATACTAATTAATTTGCTAAATGTTTAGTGAAAGATATATCAGATGTTTACACATTTCAAGTACCATATTATCATACTTCTAATATAATTATTTTTAAAACACTGAACTCATTTTTTTAATATTTACGTGTCGAAAGTGACCCTTTTCTTTATAATTATACTCGTCTGACGTACTAGTAAGTAGCGACTTGTAAAGCCCATAATGGAACGCAAGTTGCATTTAATATGAACGTTTCTATAATTTAGTACACTATATATACCTCCACATGCAATATCCCCATCCCACGTCCCATCCGCGAGGCACGTGATGGACGGAGGGTAGCGCGCAGGCTGAACGCCCGCGCGACAATGGTATGTAATAACGTCACCGTACGTATATGACGCCCCTGTGATGCGCACGACGTTCACAAAATCTCGCAGTCTAGGTTTGCCGCATACGACCTCTGTAATGATCACAAGTACATGTACTCCTTTAGTATAAGTTGTTTATCAACGTAAACACAATCTAATAGTGGTTATACTACCGAAGCGGGTAATAGTTTGTTTCAGTGTAAGATAGCAATATATTTTACCGAGTGAGCACCAAATGTTATATTTCACGAGTGGTTTTACCTTTCGGTGTATTTATTTATCAGGATATGTTATCAATAAAACACCAAAAATCATGAAATATTAGTCGGTGTTCGAATCCAAGTGAGCTACATTAGTTTTAAGGCTGCTTGAGCGTTCTAATAAAGAAAGAATGATTTCTGAAAGGAAAAAAGGTGAGCTTTTCAACTATTTGAAAGAAAATATTTACAAATTATATTAACTATACATCACCTCAATGGTTTTTAGGGGAACGGGAACAGTTTACGAGATGGACAAAATATTACATACTTGTGCAGCTACCACTTGGCGTTGACCACTGGTTGTACTGTCCGCATACGACTGTCAAGTTGGCTACGGAGGGCCGGTACCCTTCCTCACACTCCACTGTTGCCCGACCGCCAAACGGTACTCCCACCAACACTGGCAGCGAATGCTCAATATCCACGGCTGGCGGGCACGTCAGGCCGGTCGGCACTTAATAAAATTATTAAGAAAATAAGTTTGTGTTTATTTACTCATGGCTATTATAATAGCATAATCGTATACAAGAAAAACAACATCTTTTACGCAACTGTATTTAAAATTAAACTTATACCAAGACCACTGAATCATGCTTCTGTCCGATTAAAACATGTTTGTGGCGTCATCGACTGCGTTTCGTACTAACTGTCCAATATTTAAGAATGACCTGTCCAAATTTTAAAACGGATAGTCATTTATCAAGTAATGGACAGTCAGTATTAATAGTAGAACAGAACATAATAGTGATTCACATGATCAGTATCTGGCCAAAGAGTGGACAATAGCGCCATGAAATTAATGATTAGGACCTCGTTGTAAACATGTTTTAAGTAAGTGAAACGCCTCAAATTGTCAATTATGTCACCGAAAAAAAAAAGCCTCGGCACTGCACTGCGAGCTCCGGACTGTTCTTTCTCTGACACAAGGGGCAGTTTTCGGCCACTCGCATTTACTAACATACAGACATATTTCTTAATAATTATGAGTCAAATGAGGTTGCGGCCGTTAATGATCAAAACTGCCATACCTTATCATATTTACAATTATATTTTACAAAGTAACTACCTACCTTAATAAAGAGCATATGTGCATAAAGTTACACACAATTTAGACTGTCTTATATGACCTTCAAATTGAAGCAGGTAAAACAGGTCATCTTAATACAGAGTCACTTAAATTTATCCCAGAATGAAATAAATTCCAATGAAATACCAGGTAGACACTTGGGAAGCTGCGAGCTCCATTGACCATTCTCCATGCACTCGAGCCCTGCATCTCCCACCATCCTGAACCCGTCTGCACACCCGAGCACGATCCTGTCCCCATAATGGTTGTGCGAGTTCATGTTCCCGCTGAGGGTGATTCCGTTCTCGTGTATTACTAGCTCTCTGCACTGTATGCCTGTTTGGGATATGTGTCAGTATTTTTTTCACGCAATATCAAACACTTTGTGCTATTAGCTGATATACGGATAATACCATTTCAGACACATTCATTACTCGGTTCTATTAAAATTGAATATTTTTTAATTATTTCGGGTTATATTTATAATGATTTGGATGACTGGTATGGTATATAAAACAACTATATAAACAAGAGTATTTTCTCTTTATAAGTACAGTTAACAAGTAGTTTATACGCTTACGTTGACACTCCGGCGTCGGGTTGCTCCACTGGCCCGACTCTGTACACACTGCACGACTTTCTCCCTTCATTGCATACCCGGCGTCGCACTCAAACTCCACTACGCCACCGAACGTCCAGCTGAGATATTGAATTCAGTAAAGCAAGTTATTAAGGTAATGTGATTTAACAGCCATTTTTTCTGCAAATTGACAATACCAATAATTAAACGATCAGTGTTCTTATGACTGGGTTCTTTCCCCATTGGCCCTGTGTGACGGACTGCACAAATTGCGTTGTGCATTTCGTAGTGATCGAACCCACGATCCTCGCTCTGGAAGCGGACACTTTAGATACGTCTTTACCGAGACAGTATGAGTACAGCTATATACCTATCTTATACCCGGTTACGTTTGCGTGCATATTAAATTGGACATACAATAGGCTCTAGGTTGTCGTTGAGTCCGGATTTATGGAAAACCAGTCTTGGATAAGGTCTAATTCACAATATTACCTAAGTTTGTGTAAAGAAAACCCTCTCTTGAGTAAGTCAGAAAATATTTTTCAAGACCTATGAACGAATATACAATGTACAAACCAGCCAATAATACACATCCAACAAAATAAATTCATTACCTTATTCCATTAACTTGTATATGGTCTCCAAGCCCCGGTTGTCCGCAATTCACGGGTGCACACACGGCGGCTACTCCCGCCCACTGTCCAGTTGCGCCACATCTCAGTTCTCCCTCTGTCGCCATATAGAATCCTCGATTACATTTAAATACCACTGACGAACCAAATGTTGTCCTTGTATAAACAGATTTTCCATTTGAAATCTGTGACGGAAGTCCACAATCAATTGGTACGCAAAACGGTGCTGAAGCCTCGTAATGCCATCTTTGGTCTTCCATACAAGTGGCTGTAGCGCTTCCTATCAATCGGTAACCGTCGTTACACACAAAGGTAGCAATACTTCCAATATTTCCATCATGCGTCATAGACGTAGTCACGTGGTCGAAGACTGGCGGAGGACTGCATTGCAACAGAATACACTCCGGACGTTCCCCTGTCCAAGAACCATCATACGCGCATTGCAACTCTGCGTTTCCCTTTATTTTATAGCCGTCGAAACATAAGTAAGTCACTTTGTCAAGATAGCGATGACTGTTTCCGGTGTAGATAGCATTGTCGATTTTCGGCGGCGTTCCACAAGATATTGGTTCACAAATCGGCGCAATTCCCGACCATACTCCAGTCTCTAAGCATTTATGAACTCTTTCTCCTAGAAGTCTGAATCCTACTTCGCAGTTGTAAGAAACTTCATTGTTGTATGTATGGTCGCCTGAATCAGTTATGATGGAATTTGCAACTAGTGGCGGGTTTCTACAATCAATGGGAACACATGCAGGTATGTTTCCCTTCCATTGTTCCTTCTCATCACAAACCACATTTCTTGATCCCTTAAGTCTATACCCTGGGAAGCACAAGTACTGTGCTTCGCTTAGATAATCATGTGACGCTACAATAGCTCGACCATTGTCGATGGTGTTCGGTTCACCACACTGCACAAGAGAACAAGTAGGGACCGTTCCCCTCCAGGAACCATCAGTGGAACATTGCATCACCTTGTCTCCGGATGCGATTTTATATCCAGTATCACAAACATACCTCGCCTCAGAATTGTATAAATACTGTGGCAGTGAATCGAATTCCTTAGCATTTTCAACATACGGAGGGGCTTCGCAGAAAATCAAACGACAGTAAGGATCTGTTCCCTCCCAGATCCCACCCTCTCTGCAAACCCTTCTTTCTGTACCGTGCAGTCGATAACCTTCATTACACGTGAACACAGCCTCTGAACCGACTGATCTTGACTGAGCCAAAACGATCCCATTGCTAATCGGAGGAGGCTCTTCACATTGTCTCTCTTCGCAAAATGGTTGGTATTCGTCCCCCCAGTTACCGTCTGCCTCACATTTACGGGATGATTTTCCAACGAGATGGTATCCTTCATCGCACTGAATGTCAACTACACTTCCAAAGGTCTGTCCGTTCGATGTGATCCTACCATTGTGTACTTCCCCAAACTCTGGGCACTCGACGATCACGCACTCAAAATCAGTTTGCGTCCAAGACCCATCCGCTTGACAGCGTTGGACGTTCACTCCCCGTCCAAAATATCCTTCGGCGCAACTTAATTGTGCTGACTCATCAAACTGCCCTTCTTCCTGGCCATTAGACAGGGTGTACAGCGCATTTTCTGGTAGTTCCAGTTGTTTGCACGAAATTTTGTTGCACGAAATATCATTCCGACCAAACTGACCATTTGAAGTACAAACCGGCCGATTTCGTCCAAGTATGCTGAAACCATCAAGGCAAGTGTATTCAATTTCATCCAAAAAGAAATAGTCACGAGTGATTGGTGCACTGTTAGGCACAGAAGGGATGTTTTTACATTGAACTTTGCGGCACACTGGGTTGGGGTTAGACCATTCAAGATTTTGTTTCAAGCACAATTTAAAGGCAAGACCATCAAGCCTGTAGCCTTCATCACAGAAGAACGTGACACGCCCACCAGGAGAATATTTATCAACAGAGAAACCACCGTTTTCAAAAGTTTCAATCGTCGAACACTCGCTACGAACACACTTTGGCTCGTCACCAGACCACTGCCCAGAGCTTGTACAGTTTCTGAACATTGGTCCTTGGATCGCATAACCTGCATTACACCGATACTCTAGTACGTCACCGTAAGAGTAGCTCGTACCTACAATGATGACATTACCGGTCTGTGGGGTAGGACAAATAATCAGCTCACAGGTCGGTGCCACCCCTGACCATAGACCATTGTCCTGGCAAGTGCGAACAATCTGACCATTCAGTTTAAAGCCATCCTCACAGAAAAACTCTATAGTTGCATTGTACGTCAAATCGTCGCCAATAAACCGACTATGTGGTGCGACATATGGCGGGTAACAAGTGCTTATTTCGCATCTCGGAATGTTTGCACTCCATGTTCCATCTTTATAACATTCAATGTCCCTCCTACCTGCCAAAAAGTAACCCCTGTCACACTCAAATTGTATAACTGAGGTATAAGTCAAACTTTCGTAAATCATCCGTCCGTTTGAAAAAGGCGCAATTGTGACGTCTGGGCATTCAACTGGGTCACACGTTGGAGCTTGAGATGACCATGTATCATTATCCTGGCAAGTCGACTCATTCACACCGTTCAGAGAGTAGCCCTCCAGACAGACAAACATAGCGTGGCTATTTGCTTCAACAAGGACTTCACCATTGATAGGGGGATCAAACCGAGGACATCTGTACTTGGCACATTCCGTTTGTCCGCTACCCCAGGTACCATCTTTATTGCAAGTTCTTGTGGCTGGTCCTACCAGTCGGTAACCGTTTTTACAAGATATGGTTAGTGTAGTTCCGTATCCAGTCTGGAACCCTATTAAGAAAATATGTAAATTTTAAAGCAGTAACGTGCATATCTTCGAGATTGTTAACCTTTAACCTCAACGAAATATTACATGAAATAGTATACGTCTACGTTATTTAAGTTTATACTCGTAAGGCGTATGCGTGTAATGTGATTCTCTAGCGGTTTAAAGGCGGGGTAGAGTCTAGTATTGAAGATGGCGGCGAAAAAGTAGAAACGGTCATGGTTTGGTTCTCATTTCCACCAAGTTTGACTGTTTTCAATATATATTTTCAATATATGATGACGCCCTTTTCGGCTCTACTTGCTTTATGCTTCTCTTCAAAGTCCTAAATTTTCGCATTCCACATTTGTAATCATCACAATCCCTGAAACGTTTTCCTTCAATACACTTTTTGTTCCCGTACCAACAGGCTTGAAATAAACGACCGAGAAAAGCCGTACCAACAGGCTTGAAATAAACGACCGAGACAAGCCTTAAGACAATTAAATCGAAAAAGACTTCATCCATCTTACATAATTTCTAATAATAACTAGGTAAAAGAAGGGCACAAACACGGCCGATTCTACTATTTCGCCGTCATCAGAAATTAGAATACAACCTCACTGAAATCGTTTTTGACAAACTTTACGTGCACAACCTTAATTTAATAAATCCAACCACAGTAAAACAAATTGATATTCTAAACGTGGCGATAAAGATATGCCTGGCAGTATTTTACCTGATGTTTGTCCGTTTCTTATGGATAATCTTGGGCATTCCACTGCCGCACAAACGATAATCGTCCTGTCCCATTGTCCATTTTCTTGGCAAATTCTTTCATTTGAAACACCGTCTATATAATACCCAACATCGCAATCATAAGAAATTGTTGCTCCGTAAGAAAAATCGTCCCCAATCATTCTCCCATTTGATATTATTCTTGAAGGTCGATCGCAATGAACGATATCGCAGGTCGGCATTGCTTCACTCCATTTTTTGTTAGCATTGCAGAGAACTGTACTCTGGCCTACTAAATTATATCCCTTGTTACATCTGTAAGTCACAGAAGATTGGAAAACCGTGCTTTCAAAGAGAGTTTCACCATTTTCAATCAACTCGGGATTTCCACAATCAACGGGTATGCATTCCGGTTCGGCACCTGACCAGGACAAATTGGACATACACCGCCTTACCTCAAGACCTTTCAGTTCATAGCCTTCGTTGCACATGTAGCGTATCACTGAGCCAAGTTTCAAGTCTTTAAAGTCTGCTCTCCCATTTCGGAAAAGCTCTGAAACGGTACACTCCATGGCCCGGCATTCTGGGGTCGGCTCAGACCAACTACCGCTAGCATCACATCTTATCGTATCATTGCCCATAATTTCATACCCTTCCCCACAATTATAAGTAACAACACTTAAGTATGTTACTGAC
Organism: Mya arenaria; assembly: GCF_026914265.1. Classification (NCBI taxonomy): domain Eukaryota; kingdom Metazoa; phylum Mollusca; class Bivalvia; order Myida; family Myidae; genus Mya; species Mya arenaria. Next base: position 48,467,621 of record NC_069134.1, read on the forward strand.
TCAAATGCTGGAATAGCGTTATCTATTGTCGGTGGCTGTTCACAAGACCTCTTAATACATTCCGGAAGATTCGCTTCCCAAAAACCAGTGTTTAAACATTCTATTTCACCTATGGGGTTTAGACTATTGAGAGAAATTTCATATCCACTGTCACAAAGGTAGCGCACTCTATACCCAATACTGAACAGTTCTAGATTTTCAGCGTTATTGTAGACCGCATTCTCAACTCTCGGTGGACTTGGACACTTAATTTCCTCACAAACCGGGGCTGGATGAGACCACTGTTTGTTTGACAAACATGTTAATGTTTCTTGCCCTTCTAGCTGGAAACCTTTGTCGCACTGATAAGTAACCGTCTCTTGGAAGAAAAACGAGGTCTCGGAGTAGAAACCGTTAGTCACAACTGGCGGAATGCTGCAATGTATTTTGTTGCACACTGGTGGATCATTTTGCCATTTACCAGTTTCTCTGCACACTCTTTCTTCAGCTCCGATTGGTTCATAACCCTCACTACAGACATATCGAATTATATTATTCAGTGTATAATCGCGGCCAATTATTTGACCAAAGTCTATATCGTCTGGTTTCCCGCAGGAAATTGGTTTGCAGACCGGTTCCTCACCACTCCATGAAGTGTTATGTGAGCACGATCTAGCTTCAGGTCCAACCAGTCTATACCCAAGACTACATACGTATTTTATTTCTACTCCATACGTGAACACTTCATTTTCAGGAATAATGATATTTCCGTGCAATATATCATCTGGCCTTTTACATCTGACTGGTTCGCAAACCGGGGGATCTTTACTCCATTCCCCATCCTCGAAACATTCTATTATCTCTTGATGACTCGGTTCATATCCCAGATGACACGTATACGTAACTTGACTTAGCCACGTCAGCGCGTCGTAGGTGAAGTTTCCATTCAGAATGTTGGAAGGAATTGAACAGGTAGTAACCTCACATCGAGGAAGAGAGTCGCCCCAGGCACCGCTGGCTTGGCAACTCACTACACCATTTGTGTTTGGTTCATCCTTGACAAACCGATGTCCAAAATCGCATTGATACTGCAAAAAACTGCCCACTGCAAACTCTGATTTATCCTGAAGTTCAACTATTCCATTGTCAATTGTTGGAGGCTTGCCACACTTTTTCGGGTCGCAAGTTGGGATGCTTATGTCCCATGTACCATCAGTCTGGCAAAAAACAGAGCTATGGTCAGTATATAACTTATTTCCGGGAGCACATTCAAAGAAGACTTCTGTTCGCGGTAAATACTTGTTGTCAGGTGTTGCGTCTTTGATCCGCGTGTTTGCCGACAGGAGGGATGCCGGTATAACACATTTGATTTCTGAAAATGAAAACAAAATAATTATGTGCTCAATGAAATTCTCGTAGAGGTTGAGAGGTTAATCGGATATTCGTCTACAAGAAGGAACCATGTACATGTTTTTTTTTTATCTGTAGACCTGCTACATTAGCCGAATTACAATTCGTAGAACATGACAACGCCTTGATACAGTTTGCCGGAATAAAAAAACAACACTTGACCGTAGACCGTAGACAGGTTAACGTTTGTCAGTTCATTTAGACAAGAACCATGCTTATCGTCTGTTACAAATTTTCACTATTTACGGACAGAGATTTATTTCACCTTCACAGCGGGGTACATCACCCTCCCAAAAGCCAAACTGTCCACAATATCTGGTCTCCGGTCCCACCAGGACGAAGGCTCGCTCGCATACATACCGCACCCTGTTATCGAACGTATAGTCCGTACCCTCGATATAACCGTTTTTAACGAAACCAGGATGCCCACATTGAATCCCTGAAAAAGGTATTTGACTTCCGAAAGTCTAGATTATTTAAGACGTTTAAAGAATTATTAAAGATTTGATCAACGCTTCAAGGGTCAGATGAAGACTTAATCCTTAAAAGTATTACGCAATGAAAACATCTGTTTTTACATCAGAGCATTATCACTCGGTAGAGGTTGGTCCGTTGCACGTATTATATATCATGTCTCTTACAAGTTCGACAATCGGACATTGTGGGTAAATTGTGGGAGCGCATTTGTGTAAATGTAACTAGAACAACATCAGTGTACTTACGTGCGCATTGTGGGGCTTGATCTTCCCATTCGCCCGTAACGAGACAGATGGAGCGTGACTTTCCCGCCAGTGTGAAGCCAATCAGACAGCTGTAGCTAACCTGTGACCCCGCAGTGAGGCCCGTCCACAGGGGCTCATTGCCGTAGTCAATCGACTTTGGTTTAGGACACTCTGTTTGTGATGTTAGTAAATAAAAAAATCGATGATATAATTAGATATACAGAGAGGTGTTCGTTTTCATTTTTGCGTAAGTTTAGAAAAACAAGAGGGCAAAATGACCCTTTATCGCTCACCTGATTATAATACCAATTAACTAGTAAGTGGTAATTAAGGATGCCGCTGCTTGCTACGAAAGTAGGTGGTAGCCGAGAAATTTTATGGATGGCAAGGAGTTATGATATGTTGTTAACCTATAACAGAGTAAAACGGACGGCATAGCAAAAGGTGGTATTCAGACTCAACCGTACATGTGTATTCCATTATGCCTACCTTCAATGTCAAGAGAATTGTATTGTAGATAATATTGAACGAGTTTTAAACAAAGCATAAGCAAAAAGAGTATTACAAATAATTTGCATATTTTGACCTATTATCCATAGCAATATTATATGGAAATATGAACCATTAAAATGTTCATAAAACATAATACTTCTTTACGCAAGGGTGGAGAATGTGTCAACATGCACACAATTACAGAGCAGTGAAGAAGGGAGAACAATTGCACTGAATTTATAAGGTAATGTATATATAGTTCCCTCCTTTGAAGTCGCTTATAATTTCTGTTTAATTTTTATGCAATATAGTTCCAATGAGTCCACAACCAAAACTTTCACTTTCTATTACACATTCTTTCATCTGAATAAACATGTAATATTTTGTGAATCAAACATTATTGTAAGTATGTTTCACAAAACGATTTTATTGAAATCTGGTAAAATGTTGACGCTGAAAGACGGACAACATACGCTGGACGCTGATCATTGGACCATCACAATAGCTCACTCAACACTCAGTGAAGTGCTAAAGGAAAGCTAAAAATGGAGAAGTTATTTTATTCCCCTGTCACTTAAAAGGGCACATAGCAGAAAAGTATCGACCTTCATTCGATGTTTCATGAGCGGTTTTAAAGCTGTACTCTCACAGATCGAACGTTTTGACAACTTTTTATTCTTTTGTCTTGGAACGAGCTTATTTATGCGAACATGCATGGAAACCAGTCATATAAGACTGCTGACAAAGATAAGATCGCAATTTTTTATATTTAAGTTAAAAAAAATGATGTTTTATGCATTTCTTTGTTGGTAACACTTTAAGCCATAAAACATGAATTTTCGGACGGAAACATAAAAATCTGCGATCTGATTATATTTCAGCAGTCTTTAATCATTGATTTGCAGATTTGTTTTCGCAAAAATTGGTTCATTCCAAAATAAAAAAAATAAAAAAGCTGTCAAAACGGTGAATGTGTGAGAGTGCAGCTTTCAGGTTCTCGATATACAAACAAGCTAGCCACTTCACCGAGCCATGTCTAGTGACCTCATATAATGTTGGTATAATAAGTGTGGCTTACTGATACCTAAAATGTAAAAGTCAGAAACATTATAGATCAAGCAGTTGCAGTTTGTACTTTAGTTCTTCATTTTGACTGAAAACGGACGGTAAATACCATATTGTGCAATCTTTCAAGAACAAAAAAGCTTGTTTTGTAATAATGTTTTCGGATTTTTTTTTACATATTATTTTATCTACTCATAAACCCCTCATATGATACCGATATAAGATGGAGCCACCTGGCATGCAACACTCACATTGTTCACCGAACACCTTAAACATATGCATACAGTCGAACCCTGTTGGCTCGAACTCGCTTGGCTCGAATTCCTCGTTAGCTCGAAGTGGATGTAAAGGACCGATTTCAATATACTGAAGGTTAGCATTCCCGCTTGGCTCGAAGGTATTTTCGCCGGTCTATGGGGGTTCGAGCCAACGGGATTCGACTGTACTTAATTCAGAGTTAATAAGAAAGAACAACATGAAATGATCTAGCAAAAAGGCCTTAACGCAGTCAGACGGCGACATGTACATGATGTAAGCGTCTATTGAATTGGGTTAGTGTTACACCAAGTTAACCATAGAGAAGCCCATGAAAGCTGCAGCGTCTATTTAGAAGAATTCATCAAATGTGAGTCTATCGTTTTAAGCAACAAACACAGAAGGACAACGCAAAGCCAATCATACATGTATATTAAGTTTATTTGCATTTATAAAATGTATGCGAACAACAAGAAGCAATATGACAATGAGCTCAAACAGATCTGTTACATGGAAGCGGCAAGCACAATTTGCGACGTTTCGTTAAAAGCCTTGAGCGCATGTTACTTATACCTTTACAGAACTCTATCGGCGTCTCTGAGACCATTCCATACACGTGACCGGAAGTGTCTGTCCAGGAAATTACGTCACCCATCACCTTTTCACAACTTGTCCTAAGATTTTCAATGTCAGTGAGAGACAACTCTCGACTCCACACATTCAGCTGCGATAACTGTCCTATGAACGTCTCTGCACTGTTGAAGTCACCGCCCAAGGAGTCTTGCTCTTGGCCGATCACGAACACTCCACCGCCTGTAGATAACATAGAAATAACAATTCTTTCATTCGTTCCCTTACCGGCAACGATTTCAAATGTATCTTAAACAGGGCATACCAACAGAAACCATGACAATTTGCAACAAGGCACCATGCCTTGTTGCAAATTGTCATGGTTTCTATTGGCACCATGCCAATGGCGACACGCGTATCGGACTCTGGTTTAAAGGCAAAATTGCCTTTGCATGGGCATTGCACAACGTGTTTAGTGACACATACTAAGATTTGACTAACCTTTTATAGTCTGTCCACTGGCGAGACGCCGACCGCTGTCGCTAGGGAGGCCGTCCACGTACAGCCGCCACGAGCCCCGGTTTGAGGACCAGAGGACGCACACATGGTGCCATTGCCCGTCATTTGACTTCGCCCGCGTCGTCCGGTTTTCGCTGTTGACGTACAACACCCAGCTGCAACACGTAACGTTGTTTTAGTTGGGCAAGTAATATCATGGACGAGCAGAAGCGTTGGAAATTGAGCGGCTTTTTATTCAATCAAGAATAAAAAAATATTTACCGAAAAATAAATTATTCGAAAATGATTCAAAATGAATTTTACTATTTATCGTAAAACTGTGTGGTGCAAATGCAAGCCCAAAAAGAGAAGCAGAAAATGTGACAATGCTTTAAATAGTTTTGATTTTGAACTGCATGTATTTGTTCTAACGTTCCAAAGCCGGTATCAAAGTGGAAACAGTAAATAGTCGTATACCGCACAAGTAATGGATTCATGTGTACATGAAGTCAAAATACATAACGTAAAACACCGCCTACCCATCGTAGTTCGTGAGTGTGAAGATATTGTCCCCATCCTCGTTGGCGTACGAGAACGCCGTCCCCTGGTTGGTAGTATCGTCGGAGCGCATCCAGAAGCACGCCGTAGCGGAAGTGAGGTCAGGTTTCAGATCCAACATGGCGTATTCCGTCGTGCTCGCCGTCGACGGGAAGTCCAGCTGGAAGTGCACATCGATTACTGAAGAAGAATTGGAGATTTGTTTTATGGAAACAGCAGGTAAAACATTTGTTTACAACAAATATGGCTCAAGTCTAGGTGTACACAACAGCAGTACAATACCACTGTGCTCAATCATTTGAATCATATACACGCGGTTTCAGAAAGTTGCATTGAGCAATCAGCCATTAAAGATACTAGTATGCAAAACGCATATTGGCGGGTACGGGGAAATCGCGCACACGTCCGTACGATTCACTTACTAGACGAATATAACTGCTCAACCTTGTCACAGTTCCGGCGACTGTTAACAGCAGGACACTCGCAGGTGTAGTCGACCTGCACGATGTTCGCGGAGTGAACGGGAAACCGGCACATTTGTCAGTATAAATTTAGATACAGTAAAACATGCACGAAGTTTACTGCCTACCCTGATCACAGTTTCTGCCGCCCATGCCCGTGGGACACTCGCAGCTGTAGTCGGCCACGAGGTCCCTGCACGTGGCAGGTGGCGTGCACGGAGAGTTTGCGCAATCGTCCACGTCCTTCTCACAGTTCACGCCCTCGTACCCGGCCGGACACTCGCAACTGGAGGAAGATGGACATTCTTGTTGAAGTTGTATTATCAAAGAGCATTGTTGCACCTTTTATACAGCAACGGACTCGTCACTACCATCACTTGTGGTCGAATATTGAAAGTGACAAAATAGTTTCGAGGGAGTTTTCATTAAAGGAACGAGTTCTGGAAAAAATGACTACTTAAACTCGGCGATTCCATTAAAACGTTACAGAGCATGCAGGGGTGCAGCTGGGAATCAAGTTGCGTCAGTCAGTCTAGTTAAATGTAAATACTATGAGCTCAGCTTTAGCCTAACAGCTTCAGATCTAAACTATTATGTACAATTACATATTCCAATACAAACTTACATGTACGAGTCAACTTGGTCCACACACGTGGCCTCGTTCTGGCAGGGTCCACTAGCGCAGTTATCGTCATCAATCTCACACTGCTCCCCGCGCAGGCCGCTCCGACACGTGCACGTGTACCCACCCGGTCCGTCCACGCACGTGCCACCGTTGGAACACGGATCCGACACGCAATCATCGATGTCCATCTCGCAAACAGCGCCTGAGGGAAGATTGGAGGACTTACACAGACAGATAGACACCAATTATAATAAGCTAAAATCGGGTTATTGGAAGGACAATTTGATCAAACATGTTTGCTTTTACTTCTTTCGCATGTGTATATACAAGTTGAGATTTACATGAAAAATTCATGGTGCACAAACACTAAAATAATATACATATTTGTAATCTTAAAAATCTGTATTGCGTTCTTTAACCAGATCTCTATGGGAATTTCATAAATTAAAAGACAATCAAACCCCCGACCTGTGTAACCGTGTGGACAGCTGCACCGGAAGCCGTTCACCTGGTCAACGCACGTGCCTCCGTTCATACACTCCACTCCCGAGCAGTCATCTATGTCCTTCTCACACTTTTTACCTTGAAAAGGAAAGTGTTTAGATACTTCATATATTTCGCTCGAATTCAGTGGTGTGCTCAAATTGTACAGAAACTATCCAAGAGACGGTGTTACTTTGGGATGAAGAGACATTTTCTTATACAACTATGTATGTTACCGATGCATCAAATAGTTCTTTTATCAACTAAAGGGTTAACCCATAAATCCGGGAGAAGTATACCAGTATAACCCGGGGCACAGAGACACTTATAGTCGCCCTTTTCGTCCTGGCACGTGCCTCCGTTAAGACACGGAGCCGCCGAGCACTCATCCGTTTCCTGGTCACAAAACACGCCTGAAAACAGAAACCTTTCTGTCATTCTAAGGGTAAAATATAGATGTATAGGTGTGTCAAAGGAGGGGGTGTATTTGTATACCCAAGATAACAGAGACACTCGTAGTCACCCACGTGGTCACAAGCACAGGTTGGTAGGTTTTAAATAACTGGCAATCAAATAGTGTATTTTGTTATATATTGTCGAGTGTTTAAACCCGCCAGGTCATTAAATCGCATTTTTGTTTTGCAATTCTCGCAGACATTGTTTCAAGTATAATGAAGTTTTGAATTTGAAACGTTACGGAATTGGGAATCTTAACGTTAATAACCTTAAACAGACAGATGGATATTTTATTTTCTCTCATTTAATGTATAAACTAGATATACATAGTTAAAATAACAAACGTACCAGTTAAAATATATACAAACAAACATGTGGTAAAGAATATAAGTATCTTCCATGGCCGAGAGTGTAAAATAGGTTCATTCCGACCCGAGCGTAGGGTGTTTTGCGGAAACGAGGTTTACCGAGTTTCCACAAAACACCCTGCGCGAGGGTCGGGATGAACCTATCTTACACGAGCGGCTATGGTAGATGCTTTTTCTCCCACCTCAGTTAAACAAAATTAAGTGAAAATGCATTTTTTACCGGAACTCTTTTGTGCTTAGTGAAAATATTTGCGTATGGTTATGCGATAATTCGTGGTTGTTATGGATATGCGCGCAGTGATTCAAATTACGTTAATAGTCAAATCGATCTTTAAATAGTTCTAAGGAGGATGAAGCATTATTTCTTGATTACTTGATTTTATTTCTTATTTCTGTTTTATGGTGATAATTGAAGAGAGAAATAATTAATTTGCGTTCCAAATATTGCCACAAGACAAAGTTTCCATGATGCTACAGACGACAGTCTTCAACAAGGGAGGTAATTACAACAACCATACGGGCATTTTATCTTCGCCCATGGGCAAGATAAGAATTTCTACCATGGTTAAATTGTTGGATCTACTTATCTGAGGTGGGAGAAAGGCATGCCCTACCTATTGTATGATTTTCAACATGTTTTATACAGTTATCCTAAATTTGAAGTACAGTAACTGAGTGTCAATATCATTAGCACGTTATACTCGTAAATAATGTTGGTATTTGACGTCGCGTCACTTGTTGGCGTACAGTCGCAAAAAATATTAAATTAAAAGTAGAAAAATGTTAAAAAATGCGTTAACCTGGTATAAAGCACAAACGTAATAACCTGAGAATCCTGGGGCACAGTCACACTCAAAAGTGGCACCGAAGAGGCCGGCTTTACACGTGGCACCGTTCAAACATGGCTGGGAAATGCACACATTGAAGTCTATCTCTTCTTGTTGACCATCAGACATGAGCGCCGGCGCGACGTCCTGAGGGTAGTCGGACAGCTCCACTGAAGAACATGTATGCGAAGATTTTTGTGTTCGGCATTTTTATTTTTTGTGAACATTGGGTGTCCACGTAACGCTTCTATACCAACACCGCCTCTCTGACAACACAAACTAGTATAAGTGTATGTCATGTATACACCATTTATGAAAACGTAACAAAATTAGGTTATACAATGTTTAGAATGACATCAACACTTAATATAGTCGAAATGAACATAACACATCCCTTTTGGCCCACGGGCTTATATTAAAGGGTATATGGAAATCATTTAGGTCGTTACAGTTGTTGTCAAAGTGTAACTCAAAACTAAATCATGCTACCTAACAAACATCTGTGAAGGTGTTTCACTAAAGAAAGTACAAGTTTTATAAGTAAACAGCCAAACGGGTACTCCAGGTCTGTGTCCCGATCTCTGTGACCTACTGTGGCACTGTGCGAGGTCCGTAGCCCCCGTGTCGGATGTGTCGGTACCCCTGGGGCACTGGAGACATGATACCCTACCAACCCGTGGCTGGTACGACCCCCGGGGACACGGCCAGCACGGTGACACGCCCGTCCGCGACAGATAACCCGCCGGGCATTTTTCTGAAAATATTGATAAATAATTGACGTTATTTAGTAATATATTTTCAGCAAAGAATAACTGCTAACGTAGGTTCACTTAACACGTTCTTTTAACAACAACGGCCAAGGTGACAGTGTTTCCATGACGGCGCAGACGGCCACAAAGCTGACAACGACAATGACACTAAGGTCATGACTATGACTCGGCTTTTCTTTCTTTGAAAATCTGACGAGCTAATAAGAGTTTTAAGAAAACTTAAAACATTTGATACATTGGTTTTAAACGTGTCAATAGCATAAACAATAGCATGGACAAACGTGTTATTTAATGAAAAGGGTAGTTTGATGCTGTTTTCCAAGTTCAAATTATCACCGACACCAGTCAATAGCTTTAAAACTATAAAGAAAATGATACGACACGACCTTGACATGACAAACAACATAGATCCGCACACACAGTCGCCCTCAAAATGCGTGCATTTACCTTTACATTCAGCGAGATCCATGACGCCCCTGCGAAGCGTGGTGTGCCGTTTGGGGCAACTGATGCAGTCTGTCTGTCCGTACGTGTCCTGGTAGTAGCCCCGGTGACAGGTCTCGCATGGCTCTACGGTATTGTTAGAGAACGTTCCGGGCAAACATAGAGCTGTGGGTAACAAAATATACCGTGTGAATTTAAGGGTCAATCTCGGCTTTGGCGAGCTCATTTATTAATTTAAAGGGTATAGGTAGGCCCTTTAACGAACTAATTCATAGCAAAATGTGCAGATAAAAACGATACCTTTGTTTTAAAAAATCCATACAGTTTTCAAAACACTAACAATAAATGTTCAAATGTTAGCAACTTCCGTTTCAATGTTTGAATTGTGTTGATATCTTTTGAGAGCCCCTAGTTCGTATTTATTCTTTACTTGACCCTTGCGAAAACAGACTGCGTTCCAAACGGAGCACCTCAGCCATTTTCCATCGAAAACAACCTCGGATAAATATGGACCGATTACAATTTCAGAATTATTTTCACTTAACTTCGCTGCAAGTTGATGGCGTAGTAATTTCAATTGAGCTATTAAGCCTAAGGCCATTACTTTTAGGAGACTTAATCATTTACGCAATAATGCACCTCACTGGGGATCAATTTGAATCAGTTATACAAATTGCACGTTAAGATATTATAGTTTTTATCAATTCTATTATTATTAGTTTGACGAACTACTTTTACTAATGCACCGGCATACATCCGAGGATGTTTTCGATGGATATTTGGCCGAGATAACCTATGAAGGGGTTCATGTCAACACTAACGATCCTTGTGGCGGATCGGTGGTCTAGTGATAACACACTTGACTGTCAATCCAGGGGTTGCCGGTTCGATTCCCCACCGCACAACTAAACAAAAAATACGAATCGTCTTCCGGGAGGGACGTTAAATTGGGGTACATATTGACAGTGCTATACACTGGTGCACGTTAAAGAACCAGGGTAGCTCTAACCAGGGTTACAGTCTGTCTGTGCACTCTGCTCTACAAACATACAATGACTAACAATCTTATCCGGGAGCACTCCCCGTATGGGCCTTGCCCGAATGCGAGTATAAGTAAGCTTAATATCATAGTAACACAATCAACATATTAATATATCCCTACATGTGCAGTTGTGTTGGCTCGTGGCGTGTACCTCCGTGGTCGAGCTGTTCGCGGGACAGTAGAAGCACGAGATTTGACCAACCTCGGGTTGGAACGTGCCTCGAAGGCAACTCTCGCACTCCCGCTTGACGATGTTGAAAAACGTTCCCACCGGACACTTCGCTGAAAAAAATGTATAATTATCAACGACCAAAATGTATGTTATTGTTGTATTTATCTGCTGTGTGTAAATGTCCAAACGAGTATAAATGCAATTTAATAATAACAACTTTATTTAACGAAGGTTACATACTAAGTGTACAATTATTACAGACATACTACTTATTTCCAGCATGGCCTTCACACAAAAAGTATTACAAAAACACATATACTAACTTACATATTAAGCAACATACAAAACATACAACACTATCACTAACATACTTTTCTCATGTAATTCAACATAATTATACAATGATGTGTATTCAACATTTCATCGACAAACACAACTCAGTTTAATATGATGATTATAAATTCAATAATTTCATCCTGTAAATAATGTAGATATATTCAGTAGAACCACATTTATATATAAAACGTCTTAACATGACAATATCACAATTTGCATATCGAAAAGGTTCTAGTCTCTGTTTCTATTTCAATATCACCAAGAATATTTTAGACTTCGACCCTCGATTCATGCATTTATTAAACACGTTCCTTGGAATCCACCTACCACATGACTTCTCCCGCCTGACGCTTCCTTCCTTACACGTAAACTCCGCCGTGCCTTCCAACTGGAAGTCGTGGAGCGCGAGCTGGCGGCCGTCTACCTCTAGATGAAGGTCGCCCCTCTTGGCATCCTTTTCCAGAGTCTTCTTTATATTGTCGAACACCGTCACAAGCTGCTCTTGGAGCCGCGTCACCTCAGTGCCTGGGGCCGCCGTGTTGTCCTTCACATTGCCTGCATTGAAACACTTAACATGCTTATTTTAGGACAAATATTGGGTAATATAGTTGAGGGCGCTCTTAATCGAAAAGAAAACCCAACTCAAAATGGACTTACACAGCCTGAAAGTGAGAAACAAACTAACAATGCTGACATCAATGGCAACATTAAATAAGTGATAACGACATGCTTATGCATCCGATAATGATAATGACGATGCCATTTGTGAAACTAAATAATTACCAAGTGAGTTCTATTTGTGTAAGAAAGAATATGATATTAAACCAGATGAAATCTAAAACTTTGCAAATCATCTCTCCATTACCAGTCAGCACATAGTTGAAGGTCACTATGGCGTCCTTTGTCTCGTACGCTGCTATTTCCGGTTCCGTCGCCTCACGTCTCTGTCGGCTCTGGTCCGTCATCGACCGCTTGTCCCGACCGAGGACAATAAACACCCCGTCCTCTGAAAACAGCGTGTGTAATTTCCACAGGTCAAATTTATTTTTATATTTTAACACGTCAACTGTTGCGGGGTCACAATTGGAAAGCGATTCCAAGTTGTTTATTTTTGTTAGTATTACTCATTTGTAACTTAACAATGCTCTATTTATATCAGTTGAAAAATGGTGGCGGGGGACGGTGGTGGGGGGAGGGGTGTTGTGCTTCATTTCTGCAATGCATGCAGCGCGTGAAAAGGCATTGTCATGTGTTGTTGTTGTTGTTGTTTTTGTTGTTGTTGTTTTGATATGGAATATAATCTCTTAAAGAATCTCATAGAACTTCCATTACATATAGTAATTAATTTATATCAGCTCATGCTCATATTTTCTATTTTACACATATTTTTCAGGTTTGACAAATTATTTATATCTACATATTGACATTGTATGCATTTACTCTATAGTTTGTGACATGTTGAGTTCACGTTACATTATTAAAATATATTCATATTCTATGACTTCCAGGATTTGAAATTTTGGGTATGCATCTAATGAAATAATGTACTGTTCTGATAAAATTAAGCTGCCATTTGTTATATTCAAAGTCCAGGAATTGTGTTAGTAAGTTCGCCAAGGGCTCGTTGAATACATTTGTGTATTATATTATGCCAAATCGTGAAGGATCCTTCATAGACTGTATGATTTGTTTATTTGCAGAAGCATGAGCCATGTAGAGCTTTCATAGTGACGAAGCTCCAACCGTGACCCTCTGTTCCAGAATCGGTCGAGACACCAACAACTCGGTCATCACCGCCGACAATAGTTTGTTTCGACATTCATTATACGTTTATTCGTCATATATATCTCTAGTGTCAACCATAACCGTTTCATTAAACTGTGGACCCATGTGTACCTGTGTTTTGGCGGCAGGTGGTTTCCATATCCCGAACGCTGCAGTCCACCCCCTCCTCACATAACTCACGGACCTGTCCCAAAATAAACGAAAGGCAAAGTTTGAAGAGAGACAACTGTAAACTGGAATGAATTACTCTCGGATGTCATTTAACGCAAGGCAAGGCGAACGTTCACATGACTTTACCACCTGTTGGGTAAGAGTCATCACCTAGACCACTTGACCTCTCGTCCATTTATGCATGCTTGTTTTAAGTTATATATCATCACATTATGTTACATAGACTCAAGCAAGGGCCGTTTGTAAGCTATGCCCACTTAATATTTATTTTACAATGTCGATCTACGATCCAGGTCGACAATATTTGTATGTCGTTGGCATGGCGTAAAGCGAGGGTGTGTTTTTTGTCTTTCGGAAGAAAACGGATCAGAACCAGAAGGATATCAACTTGTCCGGCTTGTTGACAACACACCAAACCCATAAATCAGGTCGAGAAACTTATTGGTAAAGCTTGACGGCGTTATCAACTGCGCTAGCGGAACAACAATATGAAGTCCTGTTCCAGATGTTAGATCCGCACCCGTGATCAACAACCTCAAGGTTGCAGCAGATACCTGCAGGCCGTATTTACCCGTTTGGTGATCTTTCTCTCAAAGTCCTTCTCTAGCCGGGCGAGCTCAACCCTCTCCTGACATGCCACGAGCCCCGCGAACGTGAACGATGCAGGTTGAATGAGCTCGTTGGCCAATTCAAGAGCTGTTAAAACGTAAAACATATTATAAGGTTTGCGATGAGTTTATATTAACAAAACAATAGCGAATCATTCAGGTTTGCGTTACATTCAGGACCACAATTGTTATACATGCAGCCATTTCAGGGCATCTGCTATCATGATTGACAGTTTCATATTTATAGTACTGGTGATGTGCACGAAACCCCCGTTTAAGTGGTGATTTATATATCTGCAAGTTTATAAGAGTAAACAAATTCATATTTGGGATGTTTAGGCAATGCCTGTAGATACATTACATTGAGAGTGCTGGACTACTGATCTAATCTACTAGTATAATTATGGTAGTGACCTACCGGAGCAGTCCGAGATGGGCATCATGTCTTTCGGCTCCCAGATGTTATCAAAGGCACATGTGTACTGGCGGGCGGGCTGCACGGCGAAACCGTAGCTGGGCCTGCACGTGAATGAGCAGATCACACCCTGACTGTCCTCGTAACACGTGCGGTTCCCGTTCAGGGGTACGGGCGGGTACTCGCACGGATGGGCTTTAAGTATAGAGAATACGTACATATAATTATGCACTCTGTTCTGTAAGTTTGGTTTTGCAAGTGATCTAATTCGAAAATGTGAGTATATTGTACATCTAGTGGGAAATATAGCTAACACTACTACCCTATTTCCAACATGATATTGACTTAAATTACATTGTTCAGTTTTGGCAGACATATGCCGACGATTCGAGTTTGAAATGCTCGTGTTCATAATAATATCAAAATGATTCTTATGTAACACAAACGAAACATACGAATAACGTTTATCTTGAGAGTGCAGTTGTTGCTATTTCCGCTGGAGTCGTACGCCGTGTAGACGACCTCTGTAACGCCCTGAGGAAACAGCCCAGGCGCATGGGAGCGCCGGATACGAACCTCCTCGCCCGAGTTGTCACTGTGGTCGAAGCAAAAAAGTTACCGCGTATAATTAAAAAACAACAACATTGAAATGATTCCTAATCTAGTTCGTGTGTAAATGTCATACTCTCCATTTAAACCGATAGTACCCAAGGCTATTTATAATAATCGTATGGAATAACAAAACTGTGTAAAATTCATAAATGAACAGTCAGCTTGACAACATGACATAATCATATTTGGAACAAACATTGCATAGACATTTACTTCTAAGTCAGTACACATTACATTTTGCATCTACCAACCTGAAGAGCGGCTCTTCCCAGCTGACGACGCCGTACTCATCAGGGGAGACAATCGGTAAGGGAGAAAAACAACGGTCTATTGTCGGCTTCTGGTGGTCT
This sequence comes from Mya arenaria, assembly GCF_026914265.1. Taxonomy (NCBI): domain Eukaryota; kingdom Metazoa; phylum Mollusca; class Bivalvia; order Myida; family Myidae; genus Mya; species Mya arenaria. The sequence goes on from NC_069134.1 coordinate 48,483,095, forward strand.
GCCAATGGTTAAATTATTGATTTTCGCAATGCATTTGATAGTATTTACAGTTTTGATTCAACCGAAAGTTGGTGTGAGTCTTTGTGGGTTCATGTGGCGATGTTATCATGTCGGCTTTTAATTAATTGTTTATTTTTCTTGTGTTATTTGTGAGAGGAAGAACATGCATATATTACGGAATGAGACAGGGATGTCCACTACGCTTTTTTTTGTTCCATCAGTCCAATATATATATATATATATATATATATATATATATATATATATATATATATATATACAATTATCAGAACAATGTTTTTATTGTAATATACTTGTGCATCCAGAGTTTGGAAAAAACATACCTTTGACCACAATGTAGAAGTGGCAATCGGCCTTGTTATTGTTCAGGTCCTCTGCAATGTACGTGACCTTAGTCGTGCCGACGGAAAACTTTTCTGGCGGCATCACTGCAGGTATGGAAGATAACAGGGGCACGCAGCCGGAGTTGTCTACTGTTAGCGGCACCTGGATTTTTTATGTTTATATAAATTGCGTTTACTGCTAGAAGCTGTTGTTTAAGAATTGTTAGAGTGCCCGCGCCCATTGGCTTCATTTTACACTGCCGTGTGTTCCATGATCACTTAACTGTTTTGTATATGTCAATACGGACAAGCGTTATACGTGGCTGCAATTCCAAGTAACATCGAGGGTATTCTAAGAATTGTTTTTGATGAATTTGATGCTTTTTCTTGAAATATTTTTCTAATCTTACCTACACATTCCCGAAATAAGTTTAGCTAAAAGCAAAACTGTGATATACTATCTCAATATTTAATTATGTTGTATCATGTATAAAAAGTCGTGTGTAAAACATTAAATTTTGGTAGTTGGAAAACAGTGGCGGATCCAGGACTTTCTAAATGGGGGGCACAACTAATTATAAACATATCAAACCTATTTTGAATGCATTATTTTAATCATATAATGACATGGTATTAACATTTGTCTTCACTGTCAATGATGTTTGGCAGAACAATTGAATTAAAAAGATAGCATTTACTAATCTAAGATAAACCTTTCAAAAACAACAAAGATATCTAGCCGGTTTGGGGTATCGAACCAGGGTCGACGGATTAACAGGCTAAGTCGTAAACCACTCGTCAACCTTACACACACATACATGCCTAGAATAAATGCTATATAAACCTACAGTATATTAATTGCACTCAACGATACTGTAGGTACCTCGGATGTCATTTAAGTTAACTGAAGTAAAAACAACTTGACAACAAATTCCAAAAAGGGTTTCAAATAAATTACTATGTATTAATTTACAAAGGCTCTAGCATAATTCCGAGAACTAGACGATAATAAAAGCCGAAATGGAAAGCTTCAAGACGGTAACGTTTTGAATTTAAACTTTTGTTAAATGCACGTCATGCACACACATATCTTGTTGACACACTGACATTATTAAAAGCAATGGCGAACATATAATGTACACATGGTAACAGTTTAAAACAACTTCTATTTCTGGTATATAATATATTCCGAAAACAGTAAACTTACGCGTATAAACTGCAGCCATATTTGTCTATTTTTGATCAGCTGTCTGTGTAAAATGCGGCGCCGATTTTTTTTATCGAACGTTCGGGCCCCGATGTTATTTTCAAGAGACTTTTTCGTTTCGTATACTTGGGATTTGGCGGGGAGGGGGTATGTTGTGTTTTTTAAGTGTCGTTTTCAGGATAATCATTTACAATGTATGCAACAGTAGCACTATACCTGCCAGGAGACAGTAGCAGTGTTCTCGTTCACGTCTGTGTCAGCCTCAATATTGTATGGACACGTGATGAATGGTGGTGACGTGTCTACAAACACAAATAAACAGCGGGTAAATGTTTGGTAATAGACCCAGCTAAAACGGTAATGGGGAAAACAATGTACGTTGCTATCAAAATCATTATCCCTTCAACAAATTTCATCAATAAAAATGTACTTCAAAATTATTCAAAAACTAAAATAGTATTAAATGGAGTTCAATATGATGTTTATGTTGTTTTAAAAGTTGAACATTTCTGCATAACCAGATGCTTATATTGAATTAAATGTTTCTGACTTACCAACGCACTGGCTGACCTCGGTTGCGGGCGTCCACATGCCTTCTGGCAGACACTGTCGGCCATATGGCCCCACGAGGCTGTATCCATGGTGACACGTGACAGAGCACGTGGTACCGAACGTGACGTCACCAGCCACGCACGCTGGCGGATATACGCTGCCGTCACGGACCACCGGTAAAGGGCGACAAGTGATCTCTGCAAGAGTTAGCCGAAAAAATCGTTACTGAAGGTGATTATTTCAGACGTTTTATCTTTAATGATCTCATGACGTGTGATGTCACGCATGTTTCGAGAAGAGAAGAGGGGGCATAACTTGTATCTAAATTTAAGGGAGAGGGTTGTACCGCTATTCCACTATGGGAGCATTCAATTTCATACGTCATTTACCTCTACACCTCGTGTTAATTCCCGTCCAGTACGCGATAGCAAGGCAAGTTCGTTTTCTCGAGCCGACTAGCTTATATCCGGTGTCGCACGTGAAGCGGCAGACTGTGTTGAAGCTGAAATCGTCCGTCGTGCAGATCATGTTCCCGTTCTTAGGTTTCATGAGCGCCGGACACGTCTTCACTGGGAGAACAGATGTGAGTTAATAATGTGACTTAAACATTTGGGGTGCCATTATAATATATGTGTAGTATATAACCTGTTGTAGTACAGAACCTGTGTGTAATCTATAACCTGGATGAAGTACAGAACCTGTGTGTAATCTATAACCTTGGTGAAGTACAGAACCTGGGTGTAATCTATAACCTGGGTGTAATCTATAACCTGGGTGTAGTACAGAACCTGTGTGTTATCTATAACCTGGGTGTAGTACAGAACCTGTGTGTAGCATATAACCTGGGTGTAGTACAAAACCTGTGTGTAGTACAGATCCTGTGTGTAATCTATAACCTGTGTGTAGTATAGAACCTGTGTGTAATCTATAACCTGGGTGTACTACAGAACCTGGGTGTAGTACAGAACCTGGGTGTAGTACAAAACCTGTGTGTAGCACAGATCCTGTGTGTAATCTATAACCTGGGTGTAGTATAGAACCTGTGTGTAATCTATAACCGGGGTGTAGTATAGAACCTGTGTGTAATATATAACCTGGGTGTAGTATAGAACCTGTGTGTAATATATAACCTGGGTGTTGTACATAACCTGTGTGTAGTACAGATCCTGTGTGTAATCTATAACCTGGGTGTAGTATAGAACCTGTGTGTAATCTATAACCTGGGTGTAGTACAAAACCTGTGTGTAGTACAGATCCTGTGTGTAATCTATAACCTGGGTGTAGTATAGAACCTGTGTGTAATCTATAACCTTGGTGTAGGACATAACCTGTGTGTAATCTATAACCTGGGTGTTGTAAAGAACCTGTGTGTAATCTATAACCTGGGTGTAGTACAGAACCTGGGTGTAATACAGAACCTGGATGTAATCTATAACATGGGTGTAGTACAGACCCTGTGTGTTATCTATAACCTGGGTGTAGTACAGAACCTGTGTGTAATCTATAACCTGGGTGTAGTACAGAACCTGGGTGTACTACAGAACCTGTGTGTAGTATATAACCTGGGTGTACATAACTTGTGTGTAGTATAAAACACGAAGAACATTATGTTTTAACCATACGTACAAACGCTGAATATCGTTTTAATAGGCGGTAAAAGATACTTACTGATGCATTTCGTCTCCGTCCCGGACCATGACCCATCCTCCCGGCAGATGCGGAGACTGGAGCCCCGTAATTCGTAGCCCGGCTTACACCGCAGTCCGCACGCCGCGTTAAACACGCTCTTACACTTGTCGTTCACGAAATAGCCATTCTTAGGTACGTACAGGGTTGGGCACTTCAGAACTAGCGTAGTGATACATACGTATAACTTTATTTCCAAAAAAGTAAGAAAAAAAATCAGTCATATATCAAAACAGTTATCATCATCAGCAGCAACATCATCAGCACCACAAGCACCATCATCACCACCACCACCATCGTCATCATCATCATCACCATCAGCAGCAGCAATATCCGAGAAGGAACTAGGAAGTAGCTTGCATTTTTTAAAATATTCAGTGTAAGAAAATGCCATTTAATACTAACACTAAGTTACTATAGAAAACTAATCAAAACCTGCACATCCATCAACGAAGTTTCGATAGCCCTTCCGGCATACACACTGTTCCATGGACGTGGCGCCCGGTACCGTCACGTGGTTTTCATCCGGGCATTTGACACATGTGCGTACGTCACCAGGACGGTCATGAGATTTGTACGTGCCCGTGGGACAGGCTGAAATGCACCTTCAATTTTAAAATACTGGCATGAGAAACTTGCTATTAAGTAATCGATCAGCCAATCAAGAGGTACGTCCGTCTCTCCCTTCTTCCCTCCCTTCCTCCCTCTCTCCTTCCCTCCATCCAAACTCCGCGCAGTGTTACTTCCCTTGCAGTACAGTAATCACTGCCTTCACAAATATCACGTGATGATAGATAAAACGGCACGTGATTGCAATTTACAAAATGGACGGAACACCTTTAAAAGAAATTCCAGCAACATGTTTCATTTGTTTAGAAAATAACATTCGATTTGTTTTGGTTTTGCTTGCAATCCTGGTTCAAAACGTTCGATACATGTCTGAATAGCTAACAACACATCCATGTTGATATTGTAATTTGTAAATCCTACTTTCAATTTGAAAAAAGACCGAACATTTCCGAATGTTTTTTTTTAATTGTTATTTTTTTATAAAACATATTATGCCTATCAACTGGCGTAAAGTAATTATTTAAGAAAGGATATAAGAATAAATATATATGATTAAAAAAAATGCCATTAAAAGTTTTCATCCAATTTTGGATGAAAATCTTGTGGTGGCAGTGATTACTGTACTGCAAGGGAAGTAACACTGCGCGGAGTTTGCCCTCCATCCATCCATCCATCCATCCATCTATACATTCACCCATTCATCAGCCAGCCATTAATTATTTTTAAAACCAGCTAATACATTAATAAATCAGTCAAGCAATCATTCGATCGTTCTTATACCAACTATCTGCCAACTAACCAACCAACTATTAATGATTATGATCTATATATGAATACACTATACTTTTTGAAAAGGGTTAGCTGATATTCACTTACCATGGCATCCTCCCCGTAGCCCGTTCCCATAGTAACCACGCGGACAAAGACACTCGTATTTGCCGGTGTGGGTGCCACACTTGCACGTGGCAATCGAGTCACAGCAGTCCCGACCCACACACAGTCGGTTACACTTCCGGACCGGCTGGTCAACATACTTCCCACTGCTCAGATCTGTTAAAAGGTATTGAAGTATGATTTCGGGAACCGAGACAACAATGCATAACTGCATTTGTATCACAACAGGTTTCTTAAATTGATTTGCTAGGCAGACCCCGATATGATCCGAGTCAAATAAGAACAAAAAACAGTGGTAAGCGCACCCGCTTCTCACCAAGAGTAAGGGGCTGCGATTTCTGGCCTGGACGCGTGGGAGGAGGACGTGTGGATATCAAGCCGGACATTGATCCGCTTAATCCCTCAGTTCAAGGGTACTCAAATGGCTAGTCCCAAGCCGAACACCATAGATGGAACACACGTTATAGTATGGTAATAACTTGTATCACAGTCGATGTAATCAAAATAAGCATAAACAAATTATTCAGTAGTACCTTCATGCAGCGCCCTGTTGGCGAGCGACTCAAACTCCTCAAAGCTATCTAAGATGTACGTGGACTCGTTCTTCGGCGTGGATGCCATGTCGTACAGCTCGAAGACGTTTCCGTTCTGGATGCCAAACGTGAAAATCTTCACGCCGCTCGCGCGCAGCTGCCGCGCTTCTCCACGAGGGTCGCCACCGTTGGAGAAACCGTCTGTCAGCAGGAAGATTGCCTTGATAGCTTCCGGTCGGGCGTTGCGGAGCACTTTCTGCGAAAGAAATAATACGTTTACATTTACAAAATTAATCGGTTTAAAGGGAAACTCAGAGGCATCCCTTCTCTGACAGCATATAGCAATGGCATGAAAATTTGCGTCATTGATCGCCACACGCACATGTATTGATTAATTTTCGGCAGCCGTCATTCAGATTTAAATCAGATTTTACACTACAATTGTTAATATTGGTGACATCTTAAACGTCAAATGTCCTTCAGTTGTGAACTTTAGACAACATCTGCAATTTACAAGAAGCCATATAGTTGCCTGAGCTTCACCTCATAGACAACCAGAATGTGCATTATTTCACCTAATGCCCTTTGAGCATTCATCGCCCTTCCATTCCCCGGTTGAAAAACAAAACAAAAATAACATGAGTATAGGTTCATTTCCTTTGCCTCTGCAATATTTTTCACTATTTCTAAACGCTGTGGCAATCATCGCCATCCATTCCGATTGTGGAAGTAATTTTTAGATGCTATACCTGTGCCTCCAACAAAGCCCCTCTTGTGTACGTGCCGCCTCCGCTGTAATCGATCCTCTTAAGATCGTCAACGAGGGAGCATTTGTGCCGGAAGTTCTCCGCGTCGTCCAAGTAGTCAATGTGACGTATGACGCGCTCTCGTGACGAGAAAGTGATCACGGATACGCGTGTATCATTCACGTCCACGGTAAAGTCAGACAACAGTTTCTTGACAAATTTGACCTCCTCAACGAAGTTATTTTTGCCGACACTGGTGGAGCTGTCCACCAGGAAAAGGAGGTCCAGAGCCCCTCCCGATCCATCCTTCAGGTCCTTAATATGACCTAGTAGAGATTGATAAGATACAGATGTAATAATATGCACTTAATAGATTCGTTATATATACACAGTAACAGTAAAATACAGAAGAATTGTATTAATACCACCTTTAATCATTTGCCTCCCGCTGGTTAATAGATATTTATTAGTAAAATAAAAAAGTGATATTTCACTGTTTTATTCATTGAAAATATCAATTTGCTATTTCTTACTTTTTTGAAAATTCCATCCCGCCCTTAAGTCCCAAATCAAACGTCAGCGCGCACAGAGCTGGGACGCAATTTCACCGATGCCAGATAACGAGAAGTGATCTGTCACTCATGGCTACGCCATTCGTGAGATGTACAGCTATTGGTGCTCGTTCGGTGAAATAAATATATTGCGATCTAAACTAAATCAATTTAATTCCCTCTATGACTGTTGGAAATCAGTGCAGAATCCTCAAAGCTTGCAAGTCAACTTTTTAAGTTTTTATGGAACGTGAAACTGCGCAAGTTCACTTTCATAGACTCGTAAACAGTATTTAAAAAAAATGAGTATTGTTCTCCGTGAAACTACGTAAAAAATGCTCATTCGAAATCAGAGAAAACCTCGATATAAAAATTAAATATAATTCATATGTTGTTTCTTTATTCGAATGATTATTTATTCAATTAATTAACAGTGGCACTCTGACGTCACACTACTAAACTGTATATGGTATACACATGGACAAAATGTGTTCGAAAATGTATACACTTGAGACGCCGCGCGGTCCCTTATAACCTGTATATGGTATACATATCGACAAAATGTGTTTGAAAATGTATACATTATAGACGCCGGTCCTTGATAACCTGTATATGGTATACACATAGACGCCGGTCCCTTATAACTTGTAAATGGTATACACATAGACGCCGGTCCCTTATAAATTGTATATAGTATACACATAGACGCCGGTCCCTTATAACTTGTAAATGGTATACACATAGACGCCGGTCCCTTATAACTTGTAAATGGTATACACATAGACGCCGGTCCCTTATAACTTGTAAATGGTATACACATAGACGCCGGTCCCTTATAACTTGTAAATAGTATACACATAGACGCCGGTCCCTTATAAATTGTATATAGTATACACATAGACGCCGGTCCCTTATAAACTGTATATGGTATACACATAGACGCCGGTCCCTTATAACCTGTATATGGTATACACATAGACGCCGGTCCCTTATAAATTGTATATAGTATACACATAGACGCCGGTCCCTTATAAACTGTATATGGTATACACATAGACGCCGGTCCCTTATAACCTGTATATGGTATACACATAGACGCCGGTCCCTTATAAACTGTATATGGTATACACATAGACGCCGGTCCCTTATAACCTGTATATGGTATACTGGTATACACATAGACGCAGGTCCTTATAATCATGTGTTCGAAAATGTATACATTATAGGCACCAGTCCCTTATAACAGAATAAAGCTCCACATAATCCTTTTGATTGGGTATGAGTTGTGAAATTTGGCTTTTTTTTATTTATTTCTAGGACGTTTGTAGGAAACAATATTTGAGATATATTAGTAGTAACTACTTTTTGTTCTGTAAAGGTGAATAATTTTGCTATATGAAAATAAGATACTAAATTGTTTTACGCTTAAGAGTTATTGCGAACTTGGGGCTAAGTTTCCTGTAAACAAATTCGATAAATGAGTAATTCTGTTCTGTTCTGTTCTGTTCAATTCTGTTCGTCCTTGATAAACTACGTTCTTACCTTTGAAAACGCGGCCTAACGTTTCTACTTTAGATTTCGAATCAACACGCACGGAATGTGGTTTCTTCAAAAACTGGTTATAATTAAATATCACAGGTCCATCGTCGTCCTCGTCGTCGTCGTCGTCATTATCTCCGAAACTGAATTTGAACACTGTAAAACAGTGTCCAATCAGCACACTCAGAACAAGTCCTCTTAAAAGATACATTATCTCAACACTTTATAAGAAATTCCAACATCCACTTGAATAGTTGCTGTAACAATTCTGTTACAATCCATCTACTTCTTTCATAATAACATCAGAAAAATACTCTTACAGAACAAAGTAAGATAACGCAATATAACATGGAATAAACAAGTAAGGTAAACATTTGAGCAGTACTCTTCAACCAAAAGTCAGTAAAATCCTCAATAAATTAGTTCAAATGATAGCTTCTTGCAGAGCTTTCAGCTGATAAGCCAGCGTTATCTCGATTCATCTGATATCGTATGTCTATCATGATTTATCTAGTTTACTTCGTCTCATATTTCATTCTTACAAACATAACATAATCTGTTCGTAAACGTCTTTCTGGAACTCTATCTACATTGAATTGATATATTTCCAGTTCGAACAAGGAACAGCATGAGTGTAGCCAGTTAGGAAGGGATACAATTGAACAAGTATAAGAGCCAGATTTATTTGTCCCTTGCATTGTCTCTGGCAGACTGTGTTCTAGGTTTCATTTGACCATCTTAAAGGGACAAGACACCAGATGATTTACAAGAAAAAAAGAATATTGTCAAAATCTTACATAAAATCGATGCCGCTATTGTGTACAACGCATTGAAATTTACTGACTGATGTATCATATCGCTTACGACACATGACTTTCGCAGTTTTTGCGTATTTTTCCAATTCGAAATTTTCTGGGGCTGTTCTAGATCCCAGTTAGTTTAAAAAACATTGATATATGTATCTGTACAAATGACGTGATTTTCACACGCTAAATTTACACACTATATACTGGGAAACTAATCACGTGATTTTCACACGCTAAATATACACACTATAAACTGGGAAACCATTCTGCGCTAATTTTAAACGGGTACACTTAGCTGAGACAGCGACAAGATATTCTTTTAATCATGTATAATGATATATTATTGGCATCCTTCAAGCCCGCATTAACAATTCTAGTCTTGTTTTGAGGAAATAATTTATTTGCCGATTGTTGCACCATCTGGTGTCAAGTCCTTTTAACTCTGTTCGGGTTATGGTCAATGTTAAAGTTTTTGCACGACGATTCAGACGTCAATAACGACGTTGACGACGACGGCACCGAGGCTTCGAATCACAGACGAGAAACAATTTCCTGTTGAGTGACGAAATACTGATGTTGAGTTACTGATATAAAAGGATAAAATAACCGGCTATATTATTTCAGCAAAACCAATATTTCCTTTGCGGTACACGATTAATACACTTTATCATAACTGTGTAACCCATATTTATTAACGTCTTTTTTCCCATCTTTGATCATGGGCCCTAGCTAAGTCTGACTTGGACTGGGCAATACATATAACGTTTTTCATAACCGTGGATTTCAAAGACACAATTTAAGCATATTCAACTTCAACAATATTTAGTTCTAATGATTTGCCTCACTTTCTTTCGTAATAACCCCCCCCCCCCGTAAAATGTGCATTATACAAACCATGACATAGTTCCTTTAAACAATAGTTCTTTTCCATTCAAATAAAGATTTGTACCTTGTTTACGGATGTTTTCCGAAACCACCTGGAGCGAGCAGGGGTAAAAAATCTGTGTCGTTTTAAAATAGTCGCGGGTGCAGACGAAACCATTTTTTGCTTCATACTTAATCATTTACAATGGTAGTCCTGACTAATCATTACCTTATTCTCCCTGTTAGTGTTAGTGTAATGCAAATACCTCACGGAATGTCCATGGCATATAAATGCTTTTCAGGATTTTCCAGAGACATAATTATAATAACATGTTATGTGTTTTTTTCGTTGCAACATGGTTTTACAAGAACGTGTATTTTATCGTTTTCTCGAATTCTTGTGAAGAGGAGCGGTCGCTTAATTATTTGTTTTCTGCATTTCTCAGAAATAGGTGCTGTAATTCGGTCGAACGAAACATCAAATTGTTACGGCCTAATTTTGAAGTAGGAAAACTTGACTTAAACTGTTTCAGTTTTGTTTTGTTTCACTTAAACTTGTACTGAATGTTTTTTTAAGATCACAACTTACATTAGTAACATCTGGAACAATTTTAAACAGCCCCAGGAAAAAAATGCGCTTTGCTATTAAATCGTATTATTCTCAACTTTCGGTTGTGTCTCTGTCGCCATCCCTCATAAAACGCAATTAAAATGAATTATTTTGTCGGAACAAAATGTATTTAACAGATTAAAAAAAAAACAGTATTTCATTTTCTTGCCAAAATCATGGGTTGAAATACCGTCTGCAAAGTTTGGCAGATTAACCCGTCGTACGTTAGTTTCAGTAATTTTGCATTAGACTTGAAAAGGGTTATATTTTTAATATTGCTATGTAATAGTAAGTGTTAATTTCTGGTCTTCTGAACGATTAAGTCGGCAGGCCGGGCGCAGCTGCGTGACGTCTTTTCGCGCAGACGACCAAAATGATATGCTAACTTTGTAAGTGTTGAGTGCGAAATGCCGCGTGAATGCCCTTATATTATTTTCCATACGAACCCATTGTCTATGTCCTTGAAGCACTGGGAACCAAGCGGATTTTTTTCTGCTTTGAAGAAGCGTTACAATTACTCCGCGCTCGAGTCAATCTCCGCACACATGTCGATTATATTAACCAATTGTAGAAGATAATCACGTATACACTGTATATGCAAGCGTCTTAAATCACACTCTGCACGTTTATAGGACTGATAAGACCCATGGGCAGAGTCATAGGGTTGACCGGCGGCACTACAGGTAGCACGCACGGATCCCATGTATGTATGTATACTTTTTCAAATAATCAATATTACTCACAGCTGGAGCCCTCAACAAATGAAGATATTTGCTCAGATATTGTCTTAGAAGACACCCGTTAGCAACGCGATATGCCAAAGAGTTTTTGTGTGATTGGTTGATCACATTATCACGTGATGTTACCAATATCTTTGATAAAGGTAAAACTATCCATCAGTTTATCAGTCCTTCTGATTCTGATGGCAGTGGCGTCATTTCGAATGATTCAGAAGTTATGGACGATTTCCGAATCAAGAAATTCAAAACCAGAACCCTAAATAAGTCGAGGATTTAAGCCAAAGCTGCTGACAGAGTTGAAAACACTCAAAGATATCCTCAGTCTCAATTGAAGTACGAATTATAACACCTAACATTGGTTTCGAAGATTTTACTTATTTCCAGTTTTACCGTGTCTTCCAAGCGCCTCTTTATTTGTAAGTTTAAGGCTTTTCAGCCAATAACCCCACATAGTACCGAATCTGGACTCAAATTGCATTAAAACCTCAAATTTGGCAGTTCTACGAATCTTTGCACACATTTTGTGTTATCGCAGTCAAGTTTTCACCGATTTTGGACATTTCGCATGCTCGTAGAAGTTATATTTAACAAACGCAAGTGACTCTAGCACACAATTTTGATGGAATTGTAAAGGTAGAATTCTTTAGAAAGGCCCTTCATAAAAAGATTGCAACTTGAGCATATAGACCATGCCATAGATCGTTCCAAACCAGTAAAAGATGTTAGACGTCAATCGTGTAGGGTGGTTCTATGATTGATATAAACATATTAACTGAAACAAATGATGATATAAGCGATGCTACCCCAGGACAGTCATCAGTCTTGAGGCAAGATGTCCATCCAGTACGGTTAATGCATTTCCATATCAAGGCGTGAAGCTCCGAGTCCCAACAAGATCACCACATGGTTCATGGCGAACAGTGCAACTCAACACGGACTTAAACATGAAGCTGAAACGCGCTCATGGATTGAACGTGCAACAGGGAAGTTACTAAATCAGGAATAGTAATTGAATAGCATGGATTGAACATGCAACAGGGAAGCAGGTGTCTAAATCAGGAATAGTAATTGAACAGAAGCTATACTTTGCAGCCAGTCCAGATGGAATTGAAGATAAAACTAAAATGTCCAACAAAGTCATTGGCTGATTAATTTCTGGTGGGAAATATGATGTTGTGATAATAAGTGGTTTTTATATCCTGAACCCATGGAAGGAATGGCTTTAAAAAGTCATGCATTGACAAAAAGAGCTATGTGTAAATTCGTTGTTTGGACATGATACATAGGGTTTAATAATTAATGTGCCTTGTGATTATGCTTTTTTTGTAGCTGTCACACTTAAGAAAAATACGTAAATTTTATTTGAAACATTTACTGCATAGGAACCACAGGAACAAACGACTAAAAATCTCAAATATCTGTGACCAGTACCATCGTTATTGAAGAGGTACGGTTACAAAATGAAAGATTTTGTAAATGTATGAAAAAAAATTGACACAAATCAAGTTGCACTGTAGTATTATTGAATTTTCATTTGAACATTATTCATATAATGTTGATGGATACCTCTTGCTTTGGGGTTAATTCAATTATTAAGTCATCATATAATTTATTTCAATATAAACAATGAACTTTTCTGTTAAATTTGAAATTTTACATTATAAATGTAAAATAGATTCTTAATTGTATCAATTCCTGATTTGTTGTCCTATCTCCAGAGTAAAGTAATGGCCAAGTTTTGTGTTATGTAAATTCAGTGTAGACGTATGTTAGTTGTGTTTATACCAAGTTATTTTAAGTCGATTCTGAAGACAATGGCAAGTTCCAACACAATAATTTGGTATATATAAATGTATACATAAGTTCTCATTATCAGCAGTTTAGAACAGTTATCCAACACAATAATAGTGCACATGCATTTATGAACACATTTTTTCAGTATCCGTATGATATACTAGGTAAAATACTGCCATAGTAAAATTATACAGTTTTCAAACTAGTAGGCGAAAGGTATTTCATCTTTGATCAATGAGCTTTAATGATTGCAAAGGACAGAAATGACCCGCATGTTCTTGTCAATTGATTGTATGTTTACTGTAGTGTTCAGAGGACGTTGACTGTAGTACTAAACCGCCCTCCAACGCCATGGAAATTCAGTCCCAAGGCGTAACCTTATCAATACAGACAGTATAGACACTCTTAACTTCTAAAATAACTAAATGGAGCAAGCATTGTCAATAGGGTCATTATTAGTTCAGGCGAGCTTAAAATATTGCATCCGATTCAGAAAAAGTATTTTCTATGCTGAAATCTGAGGTAACACGCTGTGTAACCACCCTTCTGCTGCTTTTGGCATAGATGGGTGATCAAGTTTAATCAAATCTTGATTTCGTGTGCTCGTCTCCATCATCTCAGGGTGTCTTTGTGCTGATTCATTTGTGCATTCCACACCAGCCGGCTTAGAGTTGATATGTTTGTGAAGCCCATGTCCAAAGTCGGGAGCGGATTCTCAAAATAAATGGAAACAAGAAAGACCATTGATGCAAAGCATCAAAGGGCGCCGTTTAATAGTTTATGCATTTGTTATATGTTGAAAAACAAGGAATGTCAAGGCCAACAAGCATATTATGGTGCATTGAACCGCATCCATGAAATTCTCAAAATATTTGTAGTATTCTGCTTGACAACATAGGCAAAAGCATTGAAATTGAAGAGTTTTAAGTTGAACATTTCATTAGGGGTGTGGTACATTAATGAACACGACAGAATTAGGGTGCTTGTGCACTGTACTTTTTGTCATTGCCACCTACCCATATACCAAGTTTTATTTCAATACCATAAGTAGTTTAAAAGTAATGCTCTGGTCAAGAAAAAGCGGCAAAGGGCAATAATTATGTAATTAGCTGAAATACAGCTATAGTCATTGTGCACTGCACTTCCTCTCGTTGTGCTAAATACCATTGAATGATGTTTAATGAAATTCCAAAAAAAGAAGTTTTCTAGTTATGCCCGGACAGGAAAAGGTACAAAGGGAATAACTCTTGCAATACGCTGAAATAGAGTTATTGTTCATGTACACTACAGTTCTAATCATATTGGGGGAGGGGGCAACGTCACCATGCTGGAATGACAACTTGTAGGGAAGAATAAGTTTCCTCATTCATCATGAAGAAGTGATATGAAATAACAATTTATTTTTTTTGTAGTACTTTAATAAACATTATCATTTCGTCTGAAAGTTGCAAACATAAATAGAACATAATTTTTAAACTGTTATATAAAAAGTGAACATTGTTTACTAGATGAAATGCATTTATAACATAACATGCCTTGTCTTTAGCTGTTTAATAATACTAAAATGTAATGTAAAATTGCATAAAAATCTGGTCAATGGAGTTATAACGTTAACTTCTTCATTTACATGGTAAAGAAGAGTTGAAAATGGATGTTTTTAGTTGATAATGATATTGACACAAAAACAGCATGTGTCTTATTGGACAATGGCAATTTTTAAATATGATAAAAATAACGCATTCAAACTGAATATGTATCAGACTATGTATGAAAGAAATAATACTGTTTCTTTTTTTCACAAAGGTTTTGAAATACAGCAATGCACATATAAGCATAAATAGGCCAAATATGCAAAAACAAAGTAAACAATGTGTGAAAGTGATACTGAACACGTAAAATAATATCTTTGTGCATTAAATGAATATATGCCAGAAAAGCAATACTAAATCAAGTCCAAAATGTATAATAACATAAAGAACACCCCTTTATGAATATCGTCATAACAAATCAGAGTACATGTAAACAATAATCATTTATATCATAAGTATCAAATGTGTCTAGTTTAAAGTGTGTTTTCATTTGCATTAAATAACATTGTAATATATACCAGAAAAGCAATTATAAAAATCCTTAAATGTATAAGAAACTGAAGACAATAAAGAATAACACCCATTTATGAATATCTCCAAAACAAATCAGAGGTCACCTAAACAATAATCATTCATATAATTAGTATCAAATGTGTCTAGTTTTTGTGTGTCTGTTCATTATCTTTAAATGAGCATCTTTAAAGTGAAACTCTTATTTGAAATCAATACATATAATTGTATTTATAACACACATCAAATTGACAGATAAAACAATAACTACTTACTAAATAATGCATTTACTGAAATATTGTTTACTGATAACAAGCTTTTGACCCTGTTTATAATAGCAGAAAGCATGACAAATATTAAATGATTGGTGATTGCTAAAAGATTTACTGTGGTCTACTATAGTATCACAAGGCAGAAATACCATGTTTTATGTTCATTCTTATTAATTAGCAAATTGAACTCAAGATCCTTCATTAGAAACATTGTTGTTGACATCTATCAACCCATTTTAAAAAAATCAAAACAATAATATTATTTGTGATAAGTCTTATTTGGGAGTAAGATAATAAATAATATTATTGTTTTGATCTTAAATACAATAGTGTGTGCTTTTCTTCACTTAAATATGTAACAATTCAATTCGACAAATGAGACAATTTTTATTAATTTAGAAAATAGAAGTAGTAATTGTACATAATACAAAACAACAACAAAAATTGACAAAGCTCAATATAACAGGACATCTATATGAAAACACAAATCCTTAAAGGCTATAATTATTTAAACTGAATTAACTTCAGGTATAAGTAATACACACTTTTATAAAGCTCTTACCCACAACATAGTTATTATCATAGTACACTATGGGACTTTTATCCAAATGTTGAAGATTTTTTACCGTGAATTAAAAATATTTTGTCTATATTTGATTTTTTTTTCACATTATCAGAGATTATGAAATAAACACAACAGTTTCTGGTAAAAAAAACTTCAGTTAACAGAAAACTTAAGTTCAACCGAACATATTATTGATACACATGGAAAAAAAATCATTTTGATTGATCTTGTAAGTCTTCGGAACAGAGCAGTATTTCGATGTTTGAAAATATATAGCAGTTTTATAAATTCATAAAAAATAGTTAATAATAAGACAACCTGCTGAAATCATTTTAAATATTTTCTATGATGTCTAATGAACAATTTAAAAGACAATTTATGATAGTTTACCATCAGTTTTGAAGAAAATATACATAATGTCATGTAACTATACATTTTTATAACTAATAAAATGCTTAAAAATCAACCTTTTTCTTGTAAAAATTGATAAAGCTTAATTGGACTTATTCATAAAATGTAATCATTCAAATAAATGAATTTTATTTATGATACTAACTCGGAATTCAGATTTAAAAACAATGAATGTACTTTTAAATTAAAATATGTAAAGAAACAAGAACACTAAGTAGGCGGTAATGCCCCTCCAAAAATGTCAGAGTGAAAGTTCTCAACTAATGTCTTTTTAATATTATAACATGTAAACAGTCTCTGTGGGTAATCGATGTCTATTTGTTTTATTTAGTCAATGGTATTCTAACATTTAGATTTTTTCACAATAATTCTTCACTCTTCAACATTTGAAGTTTGGTTTGTTCCCATGCGTTTGTACTTGTAGTGTGTGCACAGATGATAATTATTCAATGCTGAGTCAATGCTGATTTGGTTTTCATGCCCCTTCAGGTTCTTTACCCATCTAGAATGTTTAGTGCTGTAAAAGAAAAAAAAGTACTTTCTAACTAATTAGTATAGATAATAATACTGCCATACATATAGAAAATAAAATAAAACAGTTTAATATTTCTCGACATTATTTAAAAAGCAAAACAACAAGCTGATACATAGTCATGTATATAATATAAAGAAAATTACTAAATTTATCAATAAAATTCATCATCATATTCACCACCACCACCACCACCACCACCACTACCATTGGATTACTGAATACAGTGAGTTTATAAAACAACAAACACCAACTCAAATATGTTTTATATGAAATACTCACATCATCTCTATCAGATGTGACTGCCTTGTGGATGACATGGATGTCAAATCTGTCTCAATGATCCAACAAAGTATTTAATGCAGGCTGGAATTCTTCATATAACCCCGATTTGTTGACTTAGTAATATTCAGTCATTTTCCTGCCTGAAAGAAATTAGACTTCTGATTATCAACCAACAGAAACTACAACCGTAAAAAACAAATGCACATGTATTAATTATACATTCTGCATTAATATCCGTTTTAGCCAAGAGTAAGGGTTGGTAGGCACACATGTGTAGTTGTTGTGCATATGGTTGATAATGATTCACAAATGTATGGCGTTCAACGAGACCTACACCAAGCAAACGAAGGTCGCTTGTATCCAAGCAGTCATGGCTTCCAGCCCGAAACCATGTACATCTTTTCTTACAGGTTTATTTTGAAAATATGCAGTTTGTAAACAAATAATGGGTATGTTCATGTATTATGGTATGTTAGAAATAGGTCACATACCAAAACACATCATTTTTAAACAAAATTTTAAGTCTAATATTTTTCTAAGATAAAACAATCAAATAAAACATTACATACTCATATCATATACATAAATGATGTACATAAGTACATTTAAAAATATGTAACATGTACATAATGCACCAGTCAATTGTAACCACGGCCCCCAGGCCTGGGGATATTCCGGGGATAGCCGGGAAATGGGCTGTGTTTTTACCTTTCAGGTGGCCTGCCGGGTGAATGCGGTGGTTTTGTCTTTGAGCAAAATATAGCAGGGCATATATGCCTTACCTAGGCTCCCTGGGGTACGGGGGCATATGGCCGGGATTTGACCATCAGTTCATCCCCACAGGACGAGGATTTTACCCGGAGTTGGCTGGACCCAAAGTCAAAGTCCCAGTTATTCCTCGACCGGGGGGGGGGGGGCGTGGTTACACATTGACTGGTGCATTATAAGTAGATGTAAAAATATTAACACGCTGTCTTAACATTTGGCAAATAAAAATGATTTAAGATTTCCAAAGATAAATTTAAAAACAAACATTTTTAAACACGTAAACGTACACAACTACTCAAGGATACGAATAGGCTTTTGATACGAATATCCCAGTTCCATGCTGATTGTTGACATTCGTTTTTTCGACAGAAAATCTTCTCCTACGCGTATAATTCACTTATAATCCATGTTTTACTGTAATGACTCAAATTGTTGCATGTATCGTAATCAACTGTCAGTGTGCACTTTTAGTGTTTACTTATTTTAAACGTATATTCATGAGAAAACATCACCTAGTTTCCAACTATTAAACGACAATGTAGAAATTCCATTATTGACCTATGAATAGCGGGAAAATACCTTCTGGTTATAAAAATAGCAATATCCGGATATGTGTAGTGTTCTAAAATAAAACAACTCGGGGGCAATCGTAATAAAATTTTACTAATGTCACCTTCAACACATTAACAAATAAAGTTAGGGGAACATTTAATTCCAATATCGATTAAATTAAAGAAAACAGCTTACCTCATGGTTTATCAATGCAGTAAACATAACAAAACAACATAAAACATAATTATTCCCATTCACATAAATACCGGTCTACACATTTTACATTTCATTCGGAACTCCTCCGAATGTTTATATTTCCGGCACATGATAATACAGGTAACCAATCGGAAAACGTAAACGAATCGGGAACAGTTATTAAACTTATTTGTCGTTCTTCCGATATAATGTTTTGAAGATAAATTGAAGACAATCTATTCAACCATAAATAGCATTGTTAACACCCATGCAATCGCCACCCATTTGCATTTTTTAATCATAATAAAATAACAGTAAAACCCAATTGTCAATCAACTTAAAAACCGCTCCTACCACTAACTAAAATAAATTCCCATTCCATAATAGGCGCGCACTTCAGTGTGGCGCCAACCAGACTGTGCCGAGAAAGCGGATACTTGCTGTATGAGGAAAACGTGTGGTACAGTTTATTCATAAATATTTCTACAATATAAAACGTAATGGATGTACTATCCGAATTACAAAATGTCCGAAGCGTTTTCGTTGTTTATCCAAGTTTGTTATCATTTCGTATGTCTATGCTTGCTTACATACAATAAAAGAATAAAACTAATTACGATTTCTGACCAAAGCCTAGATTATAATCCTTCCTAATAATCACTGTCATCCACTCACATTCTTCTGTAAACAATGTTATTTAAAAGTGGAAATGCTTGTGTGTGTCACAAACTGTTCTCGCTGACTGTTGGATAGTTTCTCTCTGCTGCCTTTGTATGGCTTACTTATTAGATTTTCTGTTCGTTTGTGTAAACATTTCGGACAAGGGAGATAATTCATACGCATTGTCTATATGTATACACTAAGGGGTCGGCACTGACGACATAGATTGCGAAAGAAAGACAATTTCAAGAACATTAATTGGCAAGTCATCGCATATTTATACCCAAATGGACTTCAATATTGCTCATCAAAAGCCTACCGCCCTTCAGTCGCATGCGTTCGCCACTATTTTGTAAAATGTTCACAAATTGGTGTTGACTCTCAATAATGTCATAATCACCGATGTTTCCATTATATTATTAAAGACTGGGATGAATTTGTCAATGTATTGTGCTCGTAGAGATTCTTTCCACCTAAACGGGGTATAGTTGGACAGATTTTGGTGTAGATCGACTCGGCTCAGGTCCATCTCCTTCCAGGTCAGCATTAAGTCTTACCCAACAAGTAAGAGGGAAATGGTCGGAAATGTCTAAAAACTCGACACATAAGTCCGTAATAAATTCAAATAGATTCGACGATGCAAGAAAATAATCTACAACACTTTTCCATTATTAGCAGTACACGTATAGTTACCAACTAAATATCTCGAAATCCGGCCATTTAGAATGTGTACATCTATTGTGCGGCATAGCTCAATAAGTGACTTGCCGTATTCATTGCATTGGGAGTCACAGTTTTGACGACGATAGTCGAAGATGTCACCAGGATATTGGACGTCATTTGTACACGTGATCTAGGTTGTCGTCTGGTATGAACGCCTGCATGTTTCCTGTTCTTGCATTTAAATCTCCCGCGACTATAAGAGATATATAATTTAAATCCGATAAAATACAATTAAGTTTCTCAGACAATATTTCAATACCGTTATTTGAGCTGTCTTCATATATTGGTGAGTGTTCTGGTGAAACATACGTAAAAATAGAACAATATGTTGATGCAATCTCCTTAACTGTTTATCAATGAAAAGAACTAAACATTTTTTGAACTCTCTGTAAATTCGTTTCACAACCCCAGGGTCACAAAGTTTGCTTCTTAACAAATGCAGCTACTTCCCCTGAACCGCGTGTGCCTTTCGATGACCTGGGACAGTCATAGTTGATATAGTTTGCTGACATCAAGTCAACAAATTCTTCATCCGCGGTCTGCCACGTTTCAAAAAATCCTACAATGTCATATTGGGTACAAAAAGCAAGAAACTCATCGTTTCCGTCGAATTTTCTCAAACCTTGTAGATTTAATGAACATGTGTTTAAAGACGACTGAATTTCAATGTTTGGGCCTCGGCCAATTTCCTATTTATCAACGGTAACCGGTGCCTTGTGCTCTTTGTCGTTCATGTAACGTACTCCGTCGACAACTAATAAGTCTTGTTTGAAATGTATATTTTACCGGAATCTCTTCACTCCTTAAAGAACGGAACTAAGTCCGTGCGTGCTCGGGAGTTTTTTTCTGTGAGATCTTCGCTTATTCTGAATGTCATTTCGTCGGAGCTCTTCCGTTTTGTTCTAAACGCCCTAAGAACAGTTTCCCTTTCGGCATAGTGCGAGAACTGTACAAGTACTGGCTTCAGTGAGGTTTTGCGTAGGGATTCTGTAAACGTTCTCGAAATGAGTAATTGATGGGCTGGTGTAGTTGGTATATAATGGCATATTTATACCATCTAAAAATCAATTAAAATGTATATCTTACCAAATTAGATCACTCACTGGACCTGCTACCGAAGGATCCGGTAACCAACCTGAGGATATCTGGATCGGTAACTTTATTTTGAATACATGCATTTGTTGTCATTTTGGTTTACATGCAAAACGTTGTTTTAATAAAAAAAATATTATAACAAGTTATTCGTCATTTATTCTAAATAATTCAACATATATGTATTCTGAACGATCACTCAACCAAATGTTTATAGCGTGTTGCTGACATATTAATCTTAATAATGACTTAATATTTTACGTGACCAATTATTCGCCAACGCTGTCTTTGTCTAAAAATTGTTAATCCGAAATATCATTTATCCGAACTTTTTATTAGTTTTTCGACGACTTCGGATTAAAGGTGTTTAAATGTTTATTGTGACATCCGCTGACTGGTTGTTGCCGTAGTAGACACATACAATAGATATGATTGTACCGAACTGAACTGAACGGATCATATAGTGATCTCCGCCATGACCTGACGCCCAAGTAGGCTCAAATAACGGATATACTAAACCTGAGCTGAACATTATAACTGTTTTAGGCGATGTACAAAACAAGAGTTTCAAGAACTCTGTTTTGAACAAGGCACACCGGCATGACCTTGGACCCTAGCTTATACCAAGCCTTATCTGAACATATGGTGACCGCCGCCTACTGGTTGTCGCCCTAGTATACACATATTAGGGAAAATACTAGACCTGAACTGAATGTACTTAGGCCATAACCCGGTGCCTTAGTAGGCACTTATATGGACATAAATATTTTGGGCATAGGCTGAAAATATAGTAGCCTCCGCCAGCTGGTTGTCCATCGAGTAGGCACATATTATGAACGTATTAGGCCTGAGCTGAACCTTTGAAGACCCCCGCCTGCTAGTTGTCGACCTAGTACTAGTAAGCACATAACAGGGACAATACTAGCCATGAGTTTAACATATAGTGACCTCTTCAAACTTTTAGGTAAATACTAGGGACGAGACCTCATCTGAACACCTTTTGTCTTCCGCCTACTGGTAGTCACTTTGATAATCATATGGCAGAGACATATTTGGTATAAGCTGAACATAAAGTGACATCCGCCTTCTGGTTGGTGCCCTAGTAGGCTCATAGTAGGGACAAACTAGACTTGAACTGAACATACACTCCTCAAAATAGTTTAAGGACCACTATTTCATACCATTATTTTGAAACAGTACACGTATTGATCATTTATCCATTAAAGTACAAGTATACATGGGTGTATAGGGTACATGTATAACACAGTTTATAATTAAATTGATGAAATTATAGCCCTTTAATTTTGTGGTCCTTAAATTATTTTGAGGAGTATATATTATGTCTGTGATTTGTTCAGGAATGAAAATACCTGTACCTACCTTTGACCGTAGGAAAAAGGATAACTCATTTAGATTAAAATTATTGTACACGGGTTACGTCCCCTTGTCTTGTGCCAACTTTACAAATAAAGGGTTGTGTTGTCGAAAGCTTGCACAAACTCATCTAAAAGGATTTTCGGTTACAACTAGACAAAACAAGCTCATTCCTTTGAGCTGGCTGGTACAATCCCCTTTTATTGGACCCGGTAATTTCAAATGTCTACCTAAGAAGAGAAATATGGTTTTGGAACTCTAACTCTGCAGCACAGCCTCGGTCCCACCTGAGTGTTGATTTTTTTTTTAAATTACAGTGTCATTTGTTGTATTAATGTTAATAAAGTGAATCATCGCAGTAGAATACCAATAAAATAAGAACTCTCAGCCTTCCAATAAGTGAACTGAGCGGCAAGCGAAGTGCACTTATTTACAAATAACTAAGAAATCACCTTAACATGCGTTTTTCCATTTAATCTTTTCAACACACACACAATGTTAGTCGTTTAGTGGTCTCGATAAATGTACAGCTTTATGTTCTATTCTTCAAAGGAAGAATGTCAATTTAGAACAATCTTGTAAATTATCTGATTCAGTGTGCATTGCAACATTGAAAAACAACATTAGCACCAGTATGTTTTATACATGTTAAATTGCCAAAATTGACATCATTACTATGTGCATTTAAAAAATGCATGTAATGAGTACGACAAAACTCTAAAAGAGATTTCCCAAAGTTATTGTATCCTTATTTGTCTTTGTTAATATGAAATAAGGCACTGCCTTTGACGGGCTCTAGGTATGTTATCAACTACAGGCAAAATTGATTTTATATGACATACTATGACTACGACCATTTAGATCATTTAGGTGCATCACAAGTAAGGTTAAGGCAATGCAAAGCAAATTTAATATTTTAATGTTTGAGAAAACACATAATTGCAAACACAATAAATATTCTTATTTACCTAATACCGAATATCATACAAGCAGTTACAGAACAAAAAATGATTCCTACATAACAAGGTAAACAAACCTTAACTTAAAAATTAATGATCACAGTTATCTGACAATCAACCTGTACTTTACTATTTTAATATGTAAAACAGCATTGTGTATATTTTAGATGTTTAAGGTTCTGCAAATAACCCCAAAAAATGGTTTGACCCCCTCAGCAGTTTGAAATGAATCTATTTTCCCTGTAGTTGACGTTGTTAGCACCATTTTATCATTGAATATAACAATGTATGCAGAAAGTATGAACATATTTAATTATTTAAAGTATGAGACTTTAAACTGAATTATAAACATTCAACAACAATACATCTTTTACATTTGAAAAAAAAAACAAGCACATAGATTATTCAATAAAACATGAGTTATTGATATTACATATATATATATATGTTGTAAACTGGTAATATACCCGGTATTCACAATATAGCAGTTTAACAGTTCACAACATAATCAGAACAAGAATCATGCAGAATGTACTATAATTATGCTTACATTAGCTCATTCATTAGCTCATTCAGTTTATAACTATATCCTTTGCAAATACACTTAATTGTTCAGAACGTACTAGGCTTAGTTTTAATTTTAACAACGCACGGTATTCTAGACAAAGTTAATTGCCCCCTTCCCTGGCAAGGGATTAGTGGCTTACTGACCAGATGACTGAAATAAACCATGATGTATTGATCTAGTGATAAGGGACAAATCAGCCCTGCATTTGTCAACAAATAAAGAAAAAAAAGACCAGCCCTCCCATAAGCTTGTCTTTGAGCCCAGCTGGGAGGGGGGGGGGGGCTTCAGCCCTAAAGCCCAGGGCTGAATCATTGTCTTGGCTAGCAAAGTTAGTTCCAGCATTATATGGAGCGCTTTCATATTACTTTATACGACTCAAAAATGAACATCCAATAACTTATGTTTTTGTGCTTATATACAAATTTAACATGTATCTATGAAAATTGGAAATATAATGGAATCAGAACCTGGTTTTTAGCTAAAGAAGATATGCCATCATATGGTACAAAATCATGAAAGGTAATTCTACAATACTGACAAATAAATTTTTTGCAAGATGTTTAAAACAATTTCAACAATTTATAATATGATGAGAAAGATTTGTAAAGGAAATAAAGATGTTCTACAAACACTTTCGAAAAAAAACAACACTAGTGTTTAAATTAAGTTTTTTCATAAAATTTAACCACTTTCACATGTAAATCAAAATTAAAAAAGATATTTATTAGAGTTTATGATGCTCTTTTGAGAACACTTTGAGATGCATATGCAATTCTTGTCTCTTAGTTTAAATGTTTTTGATGACGGTACTGAAGTCATCAATCCCAGATCCAATATGCACTCTGGTATACTAGGGTACTGAAGTGATCGGTCCCATATGCCAACTCTGGTATCCTGGATAAAACGTAACTTGTGAATACGGTACTGAAGAGATCAATCCCTGATGCGACTCTGGTATCCTGGATAAAACGTTACTGCTGAATACAGTACTGAAGTGATCAATCGCTGATGCGACTCTGGTATCCTGGATAAAACGTTACTTGTGAATACGGTACTGAAGTGATCAATCCCTGATGCCACTCTGGTATCCTGCGTTACTGGTGAATACGGTACTCAAGTGATGGATCCCGATCTGAAACAGATTAACACCAAACTGAAGTAATACACAAGGGTCAATTTGTTCACACTGACACAGAGGAAGAGGCTATCACACTAACAAATGAAGTCACCTTTGTTAAAAGTATGTAAATATGGCCCAAGACCACAAATGTTTTTAGTATATGTTTCATATAAACACTAACCTGGCTTTTCTCTTCAAATCAGTCGTTGCATGATTTTTTTTTGCAATTTAAACATACTTCAAAATCCCTCGTTCAATTCAGGCTGTATGCAACACATACTGAAAGTTTGGCAATGATATCTTAAACACTTAAAGAATGAGTATTAGCACCTGTGGTGTTTTCTTAAAAGGCAGAATAGCCATTTCCATAAAATGGTAAGCCGCAAACTTTTTAAGAGCCATTGTTTCCTCATGCATTGGAATAATCTGACCAGGTAAAGTTCTCCTTGTAACTTTCAATGATGTCTATACCACAAAAATAGCCTGCCTACTCTTATAAGATTTTTTCTAAGCAAAATAAGTTTGTTTCACTTTATCGGCTTAGCGTTTTATATAACAAGAGCCGTCGTAAGACAGCGCGCGCGACTACGCCGCTTTGACTTAGAATACAATAACGATGGAATAATACCAAGTCTGGTCTCTTTATGTCAAACATAACTGAAATTATTCGATACATAAGGTGACTTTGATGCTGCCCTACCACCAGCCCGCCCAAACAATGACACAAGTCATTCAAATAACTTGAATTCCCATTATGAAAATGTGGTTAAGAATATACAAATATGTCTTTCAAAGGAAATGAAAAATAAATAAAAAATAATAAAAAATCAAGGGCCATAATTTGTATTTAGGCTTAAAACGGAGTTATGTTTCTTGTTGTAAGATGGTCGTAAATAATTTTGAATTTTATTAAGTGCATTTAATGAACGGTAGTTTTTTTTTATTAAAATCCCAACTTGCCCTTAACTTTTACTTGCCTAAAACTTTAACCTAAGTCAATCAGGGGCCATTACTTGTATTAAGGATATGGGGTTATGTAACCTCATTGGGTGATGGTCCTGAACAATTATGTGAAGTATTAAGTCAATTGAATGAAGGGTATAGAAGTTATTAAACAATATCCCAACCTGCCCTTAAACTTTAACCTAAGTTCCATTGTCAATCAGGGGCCATAATTTGTATAAAAGATAATACGGAGTTATCTAACCTCATTATGTGATGGCTCTGAACATCTGTGTGAAGTATTAAGTCAATTGAATGAATGGTATTGGAGTTTTAAGTGAAAATCCCAACTTGCCCTAAAACTTTAACCTGCCCTAAAACTTTAACTTAAGTCAATCAGGGGCCATAACTTGTATTTAGGATAATATGGAGTTATGTGACCTCATTGTGTGATGGTCCTGAACAACTGTGTGAAGTATTAAGTCAATTGAACAAAGGATATAGAAGTTATTAATAAATATTCCAACTTGCCCTTAAACTTTAACCTAAGTTCCATAGTCAATCAGGAGTCATAATCTGTGTAAAGAATAATATGGAGTTATCTAACCTCATCATGTGATGGCCCTGAACAACTGTGTGAAGTATGAAGTCAATTGAATGTAGGGTATTGGACTTACAGGTGAAAATCCAACTTGCCCTAAAACTTTAACCGGACGCCGACGCTGGGGCGAGTAGTATAGCCCACCTATTCTTCGAATAGTCGAGCTAAAATGACATAGCGCCAAACTGAAATCCATCAACTTGTCAAATTTATGCTTTTCTGGTCTAGTTATATACAAAGGTAACAGAAATGTTCAGCTTAACAAAATAAATAATAAGTGATAATGTGTTTATAGACATTCTAAACACCACTATATGCCAAATTGATTGCTTCCGGGACAAATGGCGCAACAAAAGAAATGGCAAAAAACACACAAAAACTGAAAGATTCATGACAACTGCTAGTATTTTCATGTATGAGGTGGCTACATGATGTAGAAAATGCAGCGATAGCATTAATATGCCCTAGTTTATTTTTTTTTCTCATTAAGTATCTGTTTTGAAGACTAGATTTGGCTTAAAATCAAGAGTACAGCACTAGTACTTGTTTGTGTGTAAATGATTCCAAAGAGTGAGATTTATAGCAAAGCAGGTGTAAATAAGCAACTTATAGACAATGGTAGAGTTGACTTACTTTATTCTTCTGAACTATTGGATTCAGAGCTGCATCTCCTGGATGCCAAGGGCGAAAAGCCGCAGCTACATGTAACTGGAGCTTATTGGGACAACATAATCTGCAAGCAAGACACAAAATCAGTGTTTGACACAGAATAAAAGTATCTGCTTCTACTGTTAAAGTATAAAAATGCCTGTAAACACTCATTTGAGGCATACACAACCTTTTATGTAGGCATTAATGTGGTAATATGCAGAAAAGTTTATTAATTCAAAGATTTTCATGGCAAAATTATTAAATATAACAGTCTTTTGGACATTTTGCAATCAGTTTTTAACAACTCAAAGGTTAATGTCAACTAATTGAGTACCTGGATGCATTTTGAAAGCGTTGAAACCATACATACTTAAAATTATTTCCTACTTGGAGAGGATATTCCTTTCTCGGAAATCTTTGCCAAGAACCGGTATGGAATTCCATCACAAGACCACGTTTTGATCAGCATTGGTTCTTGTCCTTGAAAATACTTATGTGGCTTCAGCAACCAGGCTGGCTATAGAAATAAACAATACATAAGTGTTTTTAAAGCTGCACTCTCACAGATTGAACGTTTTGACAACATTTTATTAAACAATTGTCCTGAGATTCGATACATAAAAAAATATTTTAGGTGCCAATCTGGTGTTCAGTCCCTTTAAGGCATTTTTAGTGTATTTGGGTGTTTTCTTTAATGCATAAAGGGAAAAGGTTCTAATCTCAATGAAACCGGATCACCTTTTTTCTTTTGCCTTCAGAAATGTCAAGTTTTTCAATGTATAAACTTCAAATAAATGAATATATTCATGAATGTTTGATAGTATGAATTAAAGAAAAGATGCAATATTTCTTTTGATAGGGATCTCATTGTGTTACTGTGATTGTTTAAGTGGATGGTTTTCTTGTTCATCAGCATATGCACACTATTTAAAATGAAAAATCATTCTGCATCTCATACATGTATGTGTAGTAAGTTTTGATACTTGTTTGCAATTATGTATGTTTGCTTAAAAGAGCCAAAATGTGCGAATAGATGCACAATACAGACCAAAGACCAATACAAGTCAGGAGTTTCATAAGAAAATAACCAAAAACGGGATGAAAGAAATTCAATTAGGAAAGAAACAAACAGTATATCAATGAGCTTATACGATCAAGAATAGCTGATATTTGGAACCTCCATATCAATAGTTAATGGTGTAGCACTAATCCAATCGGAGCACAATATTGAAATAAACACTGAGCATGATGTCATAACAAACAAATGTACCGCACCCTGCAGGGGAGGGGCGGTGGTTTAGTGTCACGCCATGAACGGGCGTCGGCGTCGACGGTTTTGTACCGCACCCTGCAGGGGAGCGGCGGTGGTTTGGTGTCGCGCCATGAACGGGCGTCGACGGTTTTGTACTGCACCCTGCAGGGAAACGGCGGTGGTTTGGTGTCGCGCCATTAACGGGCGTCGACGGTTTTGTATCGCACCCTGCAGGGGAGCGGCGGTGGTTTGGTGTCGCGCCATTAACGGGCGTCGACGGTTTTGTATCGCACCCTGCAGGGGAGTGGCGGTGGTTTGGTGTCGCGCCATAAACGGGCGTCGACGGTTTTGTATCGCACCCTGCAGGGAAGCGGCGGTGGTTTGGTGTCTCGCCATTAATGGGCGTCAACGGTTTTGTACCACACCCTGCAGGGGAGGGGCGGTGGTTTGATGCCGCGCCATGAATGGGCGTCAACGGTTTTGTACCGCACCCTGCAGGGGAGCGGCGGTGGTTTGGTGTCGCGCCATGAACGGGCGTCGACGGTTTTGTACCGCGCACTGCAGGAGAGTGGCGTAGGTTTGGTGTCGCACCATTAACGGGCGTCGACGGTTTTGTACCGCACCCTGCAGGGGAGCGGCAGTGGTTTGGTGTCGTGCCTCGAACGGGCGTCGCCGGTTTTGTACCGCACCCTGCAGGGGAACGGCGGTGGTTTGGTGTCGCGCCATGAACGGGTGTCGACGGTTTTGTACCGCACCCTGCAGGGGAGCGGCGGTGGTTTGGTGTCTCGCCATTAACGGGCGTCGACGGTTTTGTACCGCACCCTGCAGGGGAGTGGCGGTGGTTTGGTGTCGCGCCATTAACGGGCGTCGACGGTTTTGTACCGCACCCTGCAGGGAAGCGGCGGTGGTTTGGTGTCTCGCCATTAATGGGCGTCAACGGTTTTGTACCGCACCCTGCAGGGGAGCGGCGGTGGTTTGGTGTCGCGCCATGAACGGGCGTCGACGGTTTTGTACCGCGCACTGCAGGAGAGTGGCGGTGGTTTGGTGTCGCACCATTAACGGACGTCGACGGTTTTGTACCGCACCCTGCAGGGGAGCGGCAGTGGTTTGGTGTCGTGCCTCGAACGGGCGTCGCCGGTTTTGTTCCGCACCCTGCAGGGGAACGGCGGTGGTTTGGTGTCGCGCCATGAACGGGTGTCGACGGTTTTGTACCGCACCCTGCAGGGGAGCGGCGGTGTTTTGGTGTCTCGCCATTAACGGGCGTCGACGGTTTTGTACCGCACCCTGAAGGGGAGTGGCGGTGGTTTGGTGTCGCGCCATCAACAGGCGTCGACGGTTTTTTACCGCACCCTGCACGGGAGGGGCGGTGGTTTGGTGTCGCGCCATGAACGGGCGTCGACGGTTTTATATCGCACCCTGCAGGGGAGGGGCGGTGGTTTGGTGTCGCGCCATGAACGGGCGTCGACGGTTTTGTACCGCACCCTGCAGGGGAGGGACGGTGGTTTGGTGTCGCGTCATGAACGGGCGTCGTCGGTTTTATACCGCACCCTGCCGGGGAGGGACGGTGGTTTGGTTTCGCGCCATGAACGGGCGTCGACGATTTCGTACCGCACACTTCAGGGGAGGGGCAGTGGTTTGGTGTCGCGCCATGAGCAGGGCATCAACGGTTTTGTACTGCGACAATCATCAGCTGATGAGAATTGTCAAGTCCTCTGAAACAGACTGCTGCAGGCTCCGAGATGAGAGGAGTAGAAGGCCCCCATAAAATCAATGCCGGCATTTTACGAAAGGTGAGGAGTAGTAGGCCCCCGGAAATCAATGCCAGCAGTTTCACAGAGGTAAGGAGTTATATTGCCAAGGAAATATGCTGCATTCTCTTAGAGCTGACGAAAAGAAGACAACGAAAATCAGCAGTTGCAGACTAAAAAAGGAGAGGAGAAATAGGCTCCTGGAAATCAGTGCCTGCATTTTCCCAGAGCTAAGGAATTGTATGAGAGTGTTATAAACAACAACACCATACCAACATTATAAATTCTTGTTTCACCTCAGTGCAATGTTTGAAGAAACATCCACATTATTTAAATACTCTTACTTTTGTTTCAGGGGTTTATACCTTATTACATGCAAGTAATGTTGATGTTATATATGTATTTGAATACAATGAACAAGAAAGGCCGCAATGCGACGAAACCAGGTTTTTAATGATTGACAGAAGAACTTCAGCCTGTGTGTGTTTTACTATTTTTAGTTACAGTGACATTGACCTTGACCCTAAGGACCCTTAACGCAATCCCATGAAAGGTACCAATAAACTCTGTATATAGACCAAGTTTGGTCAAGATATGTCAACCCTTACTAAAGTTATTCAGTTTCAACTGTATTTCTTTTTTTAGTAACAGTGACCTTAACCTTGAACCTAGGGACCCTTTACGCAATCCCATGAAAGGTCTCTATAAACTCTTCCTATAGACCAAGTTTAGTCAAGATATGTCATCCCTAACTAAAGTTATTCAGTTTTAACCGTTTTCCTATTTTTAGTAACAGTGACCTTGACCTTGACCCTAGGGACCCCAAACGCAATCCCATGAAAGGTATCAATAGACTCTTCCTACAGACCAAGTTTGGTCAAGATATGTCATCCGTAACTAAAGTTATTCAGTTTCAACCGTTTTTCTATTTTTAGTAACAGTTACCTCAACCAGTCCCGATTTGAGCCATCGCCTCATTGGTGGGTTGTCATCAGTAGCCAACTCCACTGCAAGGGGCATCTCTTCGGGTGGATGGTTGGACCCTTCCGGTACAGTGGACGCTGAAACATTTGAACAGAAGCAGCACCACATGTTCCCATATAAATATTTATACATATTTAAAGCAAGTACAATAATAATACAAACAAATATTAAACATATAAATAAATGTGCTTGTAAACTAGTATTATCCAAAATAATAAAAACACAGTTGTTTTTAAGCCTTTCCGTGTGTTAAATATATTATTAATAAGACCCAATCTAAAAAAAAACGAAGCCCCATCTTATATACCATACTATATTTATTGAAATACACGAAAACTAAATAAACATTTTCTACTACACGGGTTCGGTTCAAGAGATCTTGGGAACAATGCTGGTGCCTTTTAGCATGTTCACTGTAAGATTTCAAAAACCAACAGAAAATGCCTATTCATTTATGTGTACTTCTTTGGAAAAAAAAGAAAATTTGGCTTATTGATTGAAACAGATTTTTCCATTATCAACAACTTCTAAAAAAGCGAGCAAAATGAAACATATCTTTTTTGAAGGTTTTGTCCACAGCAGCACAGGAAGCGAACTCCAGTGCTAGTGAAGCCCCATCCCGCCAACCTGAGTAAATTAGATTAATTAACTTTGAATGGGCACAACTTGGAAAAGTATTAGCGAATCGATTCATCAGCCTTTTTTGCAATGTGATAATCTTGAATGCATAAGTAAGCAATACTCTTCTTCTTCTTCTTCTTCTTCTTCTTCATATTCCTCTTTTTCTTCTTCTTCTTCTTCTTCTTCTTCTTCTTCTTGTTATTCTTCTTATTCTTCTTCTTCCTGTTCTTCAAATTCTTCTTCTTAACCCCCCCCCTCTTCATCCTCATCACTATCATCATCCTCTTCATCTGTCATAATCTTCATCTGTCATATTCGTCTTCATCTGTCATATTCTTCATCTGTCATATTCGTCTTCATCGGTCATAATCTTCATCTGTCATAATCTCTTTCTTCATCATCATCATCAACAGCAGCAGCAGCAGCGGCGGCGGCGGCGGCAGCAGCAGAAGCATTCTTCTTCTTTTTCGTCCTCATCTTCATCCTTATTCTCACCCTACTCCTCATCATCATTCTACGAATGCAAGACTATAATCACCATCTATTACATATTGAACCCTTGAGCACTCACTAATTTGACGCATTTTACTCATCACTATTATCATTATTTTTTTTACCAATGTATATATGAATAAGGTTTCAAGACCTATTCTTACCTCAACCAGTCCCGATTTGAGCCATCGCCTCATTGGTGGGTTGTCATCAGTAGCCAACTCCACTGCAAGGGGCATCTCTTCGGGTGGATGGTTGGACCCTTCCGGTACAGTGGACGCTGAAACATTTGAACAGAAGCAGCACCACATGTTCCCATATAAATTTTTATATATAATTAAAGCAAGTACAATAATAATACAAACAAATATTAAACATATGAATAAATGTGCTTATAAACTAGTATTATCCAAAATAATAAAAACACAGTTGTTTTTAAGCCTTTCCATGTGTTAAATATATTATTAATAAGACCCAATCTAAAAAAAAACGAAGACCAATCTAATATACCATACTATATTTATTGAAATACACGAAAACTAAATAAACATTTTCTACTACACGGGTTCGGTTCAAGAGATCTTGGGAACAATGCTGGTGCCTTTTAGCATGTTCACTGTAAGATTTCAAAAACCAACAGAAAATGCCTATTCATTTCTGTGTACTTCTTTGGAAAAAAAAGAAAATTTGGCTTATTGATTGAAACAGATTTTTCCATTATCAACAACTTCTAAAAAAGCGAGCAAAATGAAACATATCTTTTTTGAAGGTTTTGTCCACAGCAGCACAGGAAGCGAACTCCAGTGCTAGTGAAGCCCCATCCCGCCAACCTGAGTAAATTAGATTAATTAACTTTGAATGGGCACAACTTGGAAAAGTATTAGCGAATCGATTCATCAGCCTTTTTTGCAATGTGATAATCTTGAATGCATAAGTAAGCAATACTCTTCTTCTTCTTCTTCTTCTTCTTCTTCTTCTTCTTCTTCTTCTTGTTATTCTTCTTATTCTTCTTCTTCCTGTTCTTCAAATTCTTCTTCTTAAACCCCCCCTCTTCATCCTCATCACTATCATCATCCTCTTCATCTGTCATAATCTTCATCTGTCATATTCTTCTTCATCTGTCATATTCTTCATCTGTCATATTCGTCTTCATCGGTCATAATCTTCAACTGTCATAATCTCTTTCTTCATCATCATCATCAACAGCAGCAGCAGCAGCGGCGGCGGCGGCAGCAGCAGAAGCATTCTTCTTCTTTTTCGTCCTCATCTTCATCCTTATTCTCACCCTACTCCTCATCATCATTCTACGAATGCAAGACTATAATCACCATCTATTACATATTGAACCCTTGAGCACTCACTAACTTGACGCATTTTACTCATCACTATTATCATTTTTTTTTTACCAATGTATATATGAATAAGGTTTCAAGACCTATTCTTACCTCAACCAGTCCCGATTTGAGCCATCGCCTCATTGGTGGGTTGTCATCAGTAGCCAACTCCACTGCAAGGGGCATCTCTTCGGGTGGATGGTTGGACCCTTCCGGTACAGTGGACGCTGAAACATTTGAACAGAAGCAGCACCACATGTTCCCATATAAATTTTTATATATAATTAAAGCAAGTACAATAATAATACAAACAAATATTAAACATATGAATAAATGTGCTTATAAACTAGTATTATCCAAAATAATAAAAACACAGTTGTTTTTAAGCCTTTCCATGTGTTAAATATATTATTAATAAGACCCAATCTAAAAAAAAACGAAGACCCATCTAATATACCATACTATATTTATTGAAATACACGAAAACTAAATAAACATTTTCTACTACACGGGTTCGGTTCAAGAGATCTTGGGAACAATGCTGGTGCCTTTTAGCATGTTCACTGTAATATTTCAAAAAACAACAGAAAATGCCTATTCATTTATGTGTATTTCTTTGGAAAAAAAGAAAATTTGGCTTATTGATTGAAACAGATTTTTCTATTTTCAACAACTTCTAAAAAAAAGCGAGCAAAATGAAACATATCTTTTTTGAAGGTTTTGTCCACAGCAGCACAGGAAGCGAACTCCAGTGCTAGTGAAGCCCCATCCCGCCAACCTGAGTAAATTAGATTGATTAACTTTGAATGGGCACAACTTGAAAAGTATTAACGAATCGATTCATCAACCTTTTTTGCAATGTGATAATATTGAATGCATAAGTAAGCAAATATCGTTTCTTCTACTTTTTCTTCTTCTTCTTCTTCTTCTTCTTCTTCTTCTTCTTCTTCTTCTTCTTCTTCTTCTTCCTAGTCTTCTTCATAGTCTTCTTATTCTTCTTCCTGTTCTTCAAATTCTTCTTCTTAACCCCCCCTCTACATCCTCATCACTATTATCATCGTTTTCATCTGTCATAATCTTCATCTGTCATATTCGTCTTCATCTGTCATATTCTTCATCTGTCTTATTCGTCTTCATCGGTCATAATCTTCATCTGTCATGATCTCTTTCTTCATCATCATCATCAACAGCAGCAGCAGCGGCGACGGCAGCAGCAGCAGAAGCATTCTTCTTTTTCGTCCCCATCTTCATCCTTATTCTCACACTACTCCTCATCATCATTCTCCGAATGCAAGACTATAATCACCATCTATTTCATATTGAGCCCTTGAACACTCACTAACTTGACGCATTTTACTCATCACTATAATCATTATCGTTTTTTACCAATGTATATATGAATAAGGTTTCAAGACCTTTTCTTACCTCAACCAGTCCCGATTTGAGCCATCGCCTCATTGGTGGGTTGTCATCAGTAGCCAACTCCACTGCAAGGGGCATCTCTTCGGGTGGATGGTTGGACCCTTCCGGTACAGTGGACGCTGAAACATTTGAACAGAAGCAGCACCACATGTTCCCATATAAATATTTATACATAATTAAAGCAAGTACAATAATAATACAAACAAATATTAAACATATAAATAAATGTGCTTGTAAACTAGTATTATCCAAAATAATAAAAACACAGTTGTTTTTAAGCCTTTCCATGTGTTAAATATATTATTTATAAGACCCAATCTAAAAAAAAACGAAGCCCCATCTAATATACCATACTATATTTATTGAAATACACGAAAACTAAATAAACATTTTCTACTACACGGGTTCGGTTCAAGAGATCTTGGGAACAATGCTGGTGCCTTTTAGCATGTTCACTGTAAGATTTCAAAAACCAACAGAAAATGCCTATTCATTTCTGTGTACTTCTTTGGAAAAAAAAGAAAATTTGGCTTATTGATTGAAACTGATTTTTCCATTATCAACAACTTCTAAAAAAGCGAGCAAAATGAAACATATCTTTTTTGAAGGTTTTGTCCACAGCAGCACAGGAAGCGAACTCCAGTGCTAGTGAAGCCCCATCCCGCCAACTTGAGTAAATTAGATTAATTAACTTTGAATGGGCACAACTTGGAAAAGTATTAGCGAATCGATTCATCAGCCTTTTTTGCAATGTGATAATCTTGAATGCATAAGTAAGCAATACTCTTCTTCTTTTTCTTCTTCTTCTTCTTCTTCTTCTTCTTATTCTTCTTCTTCCTGTTCTTCAAATTCTTCTTCTTACCCCCCCCTCCCCCTTCATCCTCATCACTATCATCATCCTCTTCATCTGTCATAATCTTCATCTGTCATATTCGTCTTCATCGGTCATATTCTTCATCTGTCATATTCGTCTTCATCGGTCATAATCTTCATCTGTCATAATCTCTTTCTTCATCATCATCATCAACAGCAGCAGCAGCAGCGGCGGCGGCGGCAGCAGCAGAAGCATTCTTCTTTTTAGACCCAATCTAAAAAAAACGAAGACCCATCTAATATACCATACTATATTTATTGAAATACACGAAAACTAAATAAACATTTTCTACTTCACGGGTTCGGTTCAAGAGATCTTGGGAACAATGCTGGTGCCTTTTAGCATGTTCACTGTAAGATTTCAAAAACCAACAGAAAATGCCTATTCATTTATGTGTATTTCTTTGGAAAAAAAGAAAATTTGGCTTATTGATTGAAACAGATTTTTCTATTTTCAACAACTTCTAAAAAAAGCGAGCAAAATGAAACATATCTTTTTTGAAGGTTTTGTCCACAGCAGCACAGGAAGCGAACTCCAGTGCTAGTGAAGCCCCATCCCGCCAACCTGAGTAAATTAGATTAATTAACTTTGAATGGGCACAACTTGAAAAGTATTAACGAATCGATTCATCAACCTTTTTTGCAATGTGATAATATTGAATGCATAAGTAAGCAAATATCGTTTCTTCTACTTTTTCTTCTTCTTCTTCTTCTTCTTCTTCTTCTTCTTCTTCTTCTTCTTCTTCCTAGTCTTCTTCATAGTCTTCTTATTCTTCTTCCTGTTCTTCAAATTCTTCTTCTTAACCCCCCCCCCCTCTACATCCTCATCACTATTATCATCGTTTTCATCTGTCATAATCTTCATCTGTCATATTCGCTTCATCTGTCATATTCTTCATCTGTCATATTCGTCTTCATCGGTCATAATCTTCATCTGTCATAATCTCTTTCTTCATCATCATCATCAACAGCAGCAGCAGCAGCAGCGGCGACGGCAGCAGCAGCAGCAGAAGCATTCTTCTTTTTCGTCCCCATCTTCATCCTTATTCTCACACTACTCCTCATCATCATTCTCCGAATGCAAGACTATAATCAACATCTATTTCATATTGAGCCCTTGAACACTCACTAACTTGACGCATTTTACTCATCACTATAATCATTATCGTTTTTTACCAATGTATATATGAATAAGGTTTCAATGGGCACAACTTGAAAAGTATTAACGAATCGATTCATCAACCTTTTTTGCAATGTGATAATATTGAATGCATAAGTAAGCAAATATCGTTTCTTCTACTTTTTCTTCTTCTTCTTCTTCTTCTTCTTCTTCTTCTTCTTCTTCTTCTTCTTCTTCCTAGTCTTCTTCATAGTCTTCTTATTCTTCTTCCTGTTCTTCAAATTCTTCTTCTTAACCCCCCCTCTACATCCTCATCACTATTATCATCGTTTTCATCTGTCATAATCTTCATCTGTCATATTCGTCTTCATCTGTCATATTCTTCATCTGTCATATTCGTCTTCATCGGTCATAATCTTCATCTGTCATAATCTCTTTCTTCATCATCATCATCAACAGCAGCAGCAGCAGCAGCGGCGACGGCAGCAGCAGCAGCAGCAGAAGCATTCTTCTTTTTCGTCCCCATCTTCATCCTTATTCTCACACTACTCCTCATCATCATTCTCCGAATGCAAGACTATAATCACCATCTATTTCATATTGAACCCTTGAACACTCACTAACTTGACGCATTTTACTCATCACTATAATCATTATCGTTTTTTACCAATGTATATATGAATAAGGTTTCAAGACCTTTTCTTACCTCAACCAGTCCCGATTTGAGCCATCGCCTCATTGGTGGGTTGTCATCAGTAGCCAACTCCATTGCAAGGGGCATCTCTTCGGGTGGATGGTTGGACCCTTCCGGTACAGTGGACGCTGAAACATTTGAACAGAAGCAGCACCACATGTTCCCATATAAATATTTATACATAATTAAAGCAAGTACAATAATAATACAAACAAATATTAAACATATAAATAAATGTGCTTGTAAACTAGTATTATCCAAAATAATAAAAACACAGTTGTTTTTAAGCCTTTCCATGTGTTAAATATATTATTAATAAGACCCAATCTAAAAAAAAACGAAGCCCCATCTAATATACCATACTATATTTATTGAAATACACGAAAACTAAATAAACATTTTCTACTACACGGGTTCGGTTCAAGAGATCTTGGGAACAATGCTGGTGCCTTTTAGCATGTTCACTGTAAGATTTCAAAAACCAACAGAAAATGCCTATTCATTTCTGTGTACTTCTTTGGAAAAAAAAGAAAATTTGGCTTATTGATTGAAACAGATTTTTCCATTATCAACAACTTCTAAAAAAGCGAGCAAAATGAAACATATCTTTTTTGAAGGTTTTGTCCACAGCAGCACAGGAAGCGAACTCCAGTGCTAGTGAAGCCCCATCCCGCCAACCTGAGTAAATTAGATTAATTAACTTTGAATGGGCACAACTTGGAAAAGTATTAGCGAATCGATTCATCAGCCTTTTTTGCAATGTGATAATCTTGAATGCATAAGTAAGCAATACTCTTCTTCTTCTTCTTCTTCTACATAGTCTTCTTCATAGTCTTCTTATTCTTCTTCCTGTTCTTCAAATTCTTCTTCTTAACCCCCCTCTACATCCTCATCACTATTATCATCGTTTTCATCTGTCATAATCTTCATCTGTCATATTCGTCTTCATCTGTCATATTCTTCATCTGTCATATTCGTCTTCATCGGTCATAATCTTCATCTGTCATAATCTCTTTCTTCATCATCATCATCAACAGCAGCAGCAGCAGCAGCGGCGACGGCAGCAGCAGCAGCAGAAGCATTCTTCTTTTTCGTCCCCATCTTCATCCTTATTCTCACACTACTCCTCCTCATCATTCTCCGAATGCAAGACTGTAATCACCATCTATTTCATATTGAGCCCTTGAACACTCACTAACTTGACGCATTTTACTCATCACTATAATCATTATCGTTTTTTACCAATGTATATATGAATAAGGTTTCAAGACCTTTTCTTACCTCAACCAGTCCCGATTTGAGCCATCGCCTCATTGGTGGGTTGTCATCAGTAGCCAACTCCATTGCAAGGGGCATCTCTTCGGGTGGATGGTTGGACCCTTCCGGTACAGTGGACGCTGAAACATTTGAACAGAAGCAGCACCACATGTTCCCATATAAATATTTATACATAATTAAAGCAAGTACAATAATAATACAAACAAATATTAAACATATAAATAAATGTGCTTGTAAACTAGTATTATCCAAAATAATAAAAACACAGTTGTTTTTAAGCCTTTCCATGTGTTGAATATATCATTAATAAGACCCAATCTAAAAAAAACGAAGCCCCATCTAATATACCATACTATATTTATTGAAATACACGAAAACTAAATAAACATTTTCTACTACACGGGTTCGGTTCAAGAGATCTTGGGAACAATGCTGGTGCCTTTTAGCATGTTCACTGTAAGATTTCAAAAACCAACAGAAAATGCCTATTCATTTCTGTGTACTTCTTTGGAAAAAAAAGAAAATTTGGCTTATTGATTGAAACAGATTTTTCCATTATCAACAACTTCTAAAAAAGCGAGCAAAATGAAACATATCTTTTTTGAAGGTTTTGTCCACAGCAGCACAGGAAGCGAACTCCAGTGCTAGTGAAGCCCCATCCCGCCAACCTGAGTAAATTAGATTAATTAACTTTGAATGGGCACAACTTGGAAAAGTATTAGCGAATCGATTCATCAGCCTTTTTTGCAATGTGATAATCTTGAATGCATAAGTAAGCAATACTCTTCTTCTTCTTCTTCTTCTTCTTCTTCTTCTTATTCTTCTTCTTCCTGTTCTTCAAATTCTTCTTCTTAACCCCCCCCTTTTCATCCTCATCACTATCATCATCCTCTTCATCTGTCATAATCTTCATCTGTCATATTCGTCTTCATCTGTCATATTCTTCATCTGTCATATTCGTCTTCATCGGTCATAATCTTCATCTGTCATAATCTCTTTCTTCATCATCATCATCAACAGCAGCAGCAGCAGCGGCGGCGGCGGCGGCAGCAGCAGAAGCATTCTTCTTCTTTTTCGTCCTCATCTTCATCCTTATTCTCACCCTACTCCTCATCATCATTCTACGAATGCAAGACTATAATCACCATCTATTACATATTGAACCCTTGAGCACTCACTAACTTGACGCATTTTACTCATCACTATTATCATTATTTTTTTTTACCAATGTATATATGAATAAGGTTTCAAGACCTATTCTTACCTCAACCAGTCCCGATTTGAGCCATCGCCTCATTGGTGGGTTGTCATCAGTAGCCAACTCCACTGCAAGGGGCATCTCTTCGGGTGGATGGTTGGACCCTTCCGGTACAGTGGACGCTGAAACATTTGAACAGAAGCAGCACCACATGTTCCCATATAAATTTTTATATATAATTAAAGCAAGTACAATAATAATACAAACAAATATTAAACATATGAATAAATGTGCTTATAAACTAGTATTATCCAAAATAATAAAAACACAGTTGTTTTTAAGCCTTTCCATGTGTTAAATATATTATTAATAAGACCCAATCTAAAAAAAAACGAAGACCCATCTAATATACCATACTATATTTATTGAAATACACGAAAACTAAATAAACATTTTCTACTACACGGGTTCGGTTCAAGAGATCTTGGGAACAATGCTGGTGCCTTTTAGCATGTTCACTGTAAGATTTCAAAAACCAACAGAAAATGCCTATTCATTTATGTGTATTTCTTTGGAAAAAAAGAAAATTTGGCTTATTGATTGAAACAGATTTTTTCTATTTTCAACAACTTCTAAAAAAAGCGAGCAAAATGAAACATATCTTTTTTGAAGGTTTTGTCCACAGCAGCACAGGAAGCGAACTCCAGTGCTAGTGAAGCCCCATCCCGCCAACCTGAGTAAATTAGATTAATTAACTTTGAATGGGCACAACTTGAAAAGTATTAACGAATCGATTCATCAACCTTTTTTGCAATGTGATAATATTGAATGCATAAGTAAGCAAATATCGTTTCTTCTACTTTTTCTTCTTCTTCTTCTTCTTCTTCTTCTTCTTCTTCTTCTTCTTCTTCTTCTTCCTAGTCTTCTTCATAGTCTTCTTATTCTTCTTCCTGTTCTTCAAATTCTTCTTCTTAACCCCCCCCCCCCTCTACATCCTCATCACTATTATCATCGTTTTCATCTGTCATAATCTTCATCTGTCATATTCGCTTCATCTGTCATATTCTTCATCTGTCATATTCGTCTTCATCGGTCATAATCTTCATCTGTCATAATCTCTTTCTTCATCATCATCATCAACAGCAGCAGCAGCAGCAGCGGCGACGGCAGCAGCAGCAGCAGAAGCATTCTTCTTTTTCGTCCCCATCTTCATCCTTATTCTCACACTACTCCTCATCATCATTCTCCGAATGCAAGACTATAATCACCATCTATTTCATATTGAGCCCTTGAACACTCACTAACTTGACGCATTTTACTCATCACTATAATCATTATCGTTTTTTACCAATGTATATATGAATAAGGTTTCAAGACCTTTTCTTACCTCAACCAGTCCCGATTTGAGCCATCGCCTCATTGGTGGGTTGTCATCAGTAGCCAACTCCACTGCAAGGGGCATCTCTTCGGGTGGATGGTTGGACCCTTCCGGTACAGTGGACGCTGAAACATTTGAACAGAAGCAGCACCACATGTTCCCATATAAATATTTATACATAATTAAAGCAAGTACAATAATAATACAAACAAATATTAAACATATAAATAAATGTGCTTGTAAACTAGTATTATCCAAAATAATAAAAACACAGTTGTTTTTAAGCCTTTCCATGTGTTAAATATATTATTAATAAGACCCAATCTAAAAAAAAACGAAGCCCCATCTAATATACCATACTATATTTATTGAAATACACGAAAACTAAATAAACATTTTCTACTACACGGGTTCGGTTCAAGAGATCTTGGGAACAATGCTGGTGCCTTTTAGCATGTTCACTGTAAGATTTCAAAAACCAACAGAAAATGCCTATTCATTTCTGTGTACTTCTTTGGAAAAATAAGAAAATTTGGCTTATTGATTGAAACAGATTTTTCCATTATCAACAACTTCTAAAAAAGCGAGCAAAATGAAACATATCTTTT
Organism: Mya arenaria; assembly: GCF_026914265.1. Lineage (NCBI taxonomy): Eukaryota > Metazoa > Mollusca > Bivalvia > Myida > Myidae > Mya > Mya arenaria. The sequence continues at coordinate 48,525,902 of NC_069134.1, forward strand.
TTGAAGGTTTTGTCCACAGCAGCACAGGAAGCGAACTCCAGTGCTAGTGAAGCCCCATCCCGCCAACCTGAGTAAATTAGATTAATTAACTTTGAATGGGCACAACTTGGAAAAGTATTAGCGAATCGATTCATCAGCCTTTTTTGCAATGTGATAATCTTGAATGCATAAGTAAGCAATACTCTTCTTCTTCTTCTTCTTCTTCTTCTTCTTCTTCTTCTTCTTCTTCTTCTTCTTCCTAGTCTTCTTCATAGTCTTCTTATTCTTCTTCCTGTTCTTCAAATTCTTCTTCTTAACCCCCCCCCCTCTACATCCTCATCACTATTATCATCGTTTTCATCTGTCATAATCTTCATCTGTCATATTCGTCTTCATCTGTCATATTCTTCATCTGTCATATTCGTCTTCATCGGTCATAATCTTCATCTGTCATAATCTCTTTCCTCATCATCATCATCATCAACAGCAGCAGCAGCAGCAGCGGCGACGGCAGCAGCAGCAGCAGAAGCATTCTTCTTTTTCGTCCCCATCTTCATCCTTATTCTCACACTACTCCTCATCATCATTCTCCGAATGCAAGACTATAATCACCATCTATTTCATATTGAGCCCTTGAACACTCACTAACTTGACGCATTTTACTCATCACTATAATCATTATCGTTTTTTACCAATGTATATATGAATAAGGTTTCAAGACCTTTTCTTACCTCAACCAGTCCCGATTTGAGCCATCGCCTCATTGGTGGGTTGTCATCAGTAGCCAACTCCACTGCAAGGGGCATCTCTTCGGGTGGATGGTTGGACCCTTCCGGTACAGTGGACGCTGAAACATTTGAACAGAAGCAGCACCACATGTTCCCATATAAATATTTATACATAATTAAAGCAAGTACAATAATAATACAAACAAATATTAAACATATAAATAAATGTGCTTGTAAACTAGTATTATCCAAAATAATAAAAACACAGTTGTTTTTAAGCCTTTCCATGTGTTAAATATATTATTTATAAGACCCAATCTAAAAAAAAAACGAAGCCCCATCTAATATACCATACTATATTTATTGAAATACACGAAAACTAAATAAACATTTTCTACTACACGGGTTCGGTTCAAGAGATCTTGGGAACAATGCTGGTGCCTTTTAGCATGTTCACTGTAAGATTTCAAAAACCAACAGAAAATGCCTATTCATTTCTGTGTACTTCTTTGGAAAAAAAAGAAAATTTGGCTTATTGATTGAAACTGATTTTTCCATTATCAACAACTTCTAAAAAAGCGAGCAAAATGAAACATATCTTTTTTGAAGGTTTTGTCCACAGCAGCACAGGAAGCGAACTCCAGTGCTAGTGAAGCCCCATCCCGCCAACTTGAGTAAATTAGATTAATTAACTTTGAATGAGCACAACTTGGAAAAGTATTAGCGAATCGATTCATCAGCCTTTTTTGCAATGTGATAATCTTGAATGCATAAGTAAGCAATACTCTTCTTCTTCTTCTTCTTCTTCTTCTTCTTCTTCTTCTTCTTCTTCTTCTTCTTATTCTTATTCTTCTTCTTCTTCTTCCTGTTCTTCAAATTCTTCTTCTTACCCCCCCCTCCCCCTTCATCCTCATCACTATCATCATCCTCTTCATCTGTCATAATCTTCATCTGTCATATTCGTCTTCATCTGTCATATTCTTCATCTGTCATATTCGTCTTCATCGGTCATAATCTTCATCTGTCATAATCTCTTTCTTCATCATCATCATCAACAGCAGCAGCAGCAGCGGCGGCGGCGGCAGCAGCAGAAGCATTCTTCTTTTTCGTCCTCATCTTCATCCTTATTCTCACCCTACTCCTCATCATCATTCTACGAATGCAAGACTATAATCACCATCTATTACATATTGAACCCTTGAGCACTCACTAACTTGACGCATTTTACTCATCACTATTATCATTATTTTTTTTTACCAATGTATATATGAATAAGGTTTCAAGACCTATTCTTACCTCAACCAGTCCCGATTTGAGCCATCGCCTCATTGGTGGGTTGTCATCAGTAGCCAACTCCACTGCAAGGGGCATCTCTTCGGGTGGATGGTTGGACCCTTCCGGTACAGTGGACACTGAAACATTTGAACAGAAGCAGCACCACATGTTCCCATATCAATTTTTATATATAATTAAAGCAAGTACAATAATAATACAAACAAATATTAAACATATGAATAAATGTGCTTATAAACTAGTATTATCCAAAATAATAAAAACACAGTTGTTTTTAAGCCTTTCCATGTGTTAAATATATTATTAATAAGACCCAATCTAAAAAAAACGAAGACCCATCTAATATACCATACTATATTTATTGAAATACACGAAAACTAAATAAACATTTTCTACTACACGGGTTCGGTTCAAGAGATCTTGGGAACAATGCTGGTGCCTTTTAGCATGTTCACTGTAAGATTTCAAAAACCAACAGAAAATGCCTATTCATTTATGTGTATTTCTTTGGAAAAAAAGAAAATTTGGCTTATTGATTGAAACAGATTTTTCTATTTTCAACAACTTCTAAAAAAAGCGAGCAAAATGAAACATATCTTTTCTGAAGGTTTTGTCCACAGCAGCACAGGAAGCGAACTCCAGTGCTAGTGAAGCCCCATCCCGCCAACCTGAGTAAATTAGATTAATTAACTTTGAATGGGCACAACTTGAAAAGTATTAATGAATCGATTCATCAACCTTTTTTGCAATGTGATAATATTGAATGCATAAGTAAGCAAATATCGTTTCTTCTACTTCTTCTTCTTCTTCTTCTTCTTCTTCTTCTTCTTCTTCTTCTTCCTAGTCTTCTTCATAGTCTTCTTATTCTTCTTCCTGTTCTTCAAATTCTTCTTCTTAACCCCCCCTCTACATCCTCATCACAATTATCATCGTTTTCATCTGTCATAATCTTCATCTGTCATATTCGTCTTCATCTGTCATATTCTTCATCTGTCATATTCGTCTTCATCGGTCATAATCTTCATCTGTCATAATCTCTTTCTTCATCATCATCATCATCATCAATAGCAGCAGCAGCAGCAGCGGCGACGGCAGCAGCAGCAGCAGAAGCATTCTTCTTTTTCGTCCCCATCTTCATCCTTATTCTCACACTACTCCTCATCATCATTCTCCGAATGCAAGACTATAATCACCATCTATTTCATATTGAGCCCTTGAACACTCACTAACTTGACGCATTTTACTCATCACTATAATCATTATCGTTTTTTACCAATGTATATATGAATAAGGTTTCAAGACCTTTTCTTACCTCAACCAGTCCCGATTTGAGCCATCGCCTCATTGGTGGGTTGTCATCAGTAGCCAACTCCACTGCAAGGGGCATCTCTTCGGGTGGATGGTTGGACCCTTCCGGTACAGTGGACGCTGAAACATTTGAACAGAAGCAGCACCACATGTTCCCATATAAATATTTATACATAATTAAAGCAAGTACAATAATAATACAAACAAATATTAAACATATAAATAAATGTGCTTGTAAACTAGTATTATCCAAAATAATAAAAACACAGTTGTTTTTAAGCCTTTCCATGTGTTAAATATATTATTAATAAGACCCAATCTAAAAAAAAACGAAGCCCCATCTCATATACCATACTATATTTATTGAAATACACGAAAACTAAATAAACATTTTCTACTACACGGGTTCGGTTCAAGAGATCTTGGGAACAATGCTGGTGCCTTTTAGCATGTTCACTGTAAGATTTCAAAAACCAACAGAAAATGCCTATTCATTTCTGTGTACTTCTTTGGAAAAAAAAGAAAATTTGGCTTATTGATTGAAACAGATTTTTCCATTATCAACAACTAAAAAAGCGAGCAAAATGAAACATATCTTTTTTGAAGGTTTTGTCCACAGCAGCACAGGAAGCGAACTCCAGTGCTAGTGAAGCCCCATCCCGCCAACCTGAGTAAATTAGATTAATTAACTTTGAATGGGCACAACTTGGAAAAGTATTAGCGAATCGATTCATCAGCCTTTTTTGCAATGTGATAATCTTGAATGCATAAGTAAGCAATACTCTTCTTCTTCTTTTTCTTCTTCTTCTTCTTCTTCTTCTTCTTCTTCTTCTTCTTCTTCTTCTTCTTCTTCCTGCTCTTCAAATTCTTCTTCTTAACCCCCCCCCCCTCTTCATCCTCATCACTATCATCATCCTCTTCATCTGTCATAATCTTCATCTGTCATATTCGTCTTCATCTGTCATATTCTTCATCTGTCATATTCGTCTTCATCGGTCATAATCTTCATCTGTCATAATCTCTTTCTTCATCATCATCATCAACAGCAGCAGCAGCAGCGGCGGCGGCGGCAGCAGCAGAAGCATTCTTCTTCTTTTTCGTCCTCATCTTCATCCTTATTCTCACCCTACTCCTCATCATCATTCTACGAATGCAAGACTATAATCACCATCTATTACATATTGAACCCTTGAGCACTCACTAACTTGACGCATTTTACTCATCACTATTATCATTATTTTTTTTTACCAATGTATATATGAATAAGGTTTCAAGACCTTTTCTTACCTCAACCAGTCCCGATTTGAGCCATCGCCTCATTGGCGGGTTGTCATCAGTAGCCAACTCCACTGCAAGGGGCATCTCTTCGGGTGGATGGTTGGACCCTTCCGGTACAGTGGACGCTGAAACATTTGAACAGAAGCAGCACCACATGTTCCCATATAAATTTTTATATATAATTAAAGCAAGTACAATAATAATACAAACAAATATTAAACATATGAATAAATGTGCTTATAAACTAGTATTATCCAAAATAATAAAAACACAGTTGTTTTTATGCCTTTCCATGTGTTAAATATATTATTAATAAGACCCAATCTAAAAAAAAACGAAGCCCCATCTAATATACCATACTATATTTATTGAAATACACGAAAACTAAATAAACATTTTCTACTACACGGGTTCGGTTCAAGAGATCTTGGGAACAATGCTGGTGCCTTTTAGCATGTTCACTGTAAGATTTCAAAAACCAACAGAAAATGCCTATTCATTTCTGTGTACTTCTTTGGAAAAAAAGAAAATTTGGCTTATTGATTGAAACAGATTTTTCCATTATCAACAACTTCTAAAAAAGCGAGCAAAATGAAACATATCTTTTTTGAAGGTTTTGTCCACAGCAGCACAGGAAGCGAACTCCAGTGCTAGTGAAGCCCATCCCGCCAACCTGAGTAAATTAGATTAATTAACTTTGAATGGACACAACTTGGAAAAGTATTAGCGAATCGATTCATCAGCCTTTTTTGCAATGTGATAATCTTGAATGCATAAGTAAGCAATACTCTTCTTCTTCTTCTTCTTCTTCTTCTTCTTCCTGTTCTTCAAATTCTTCTTCTTAACCCCCCCCTCTTCATCCTCATCACTATCATCATCTCTTCATCTGTCATAATCTTCATCTGTCATATTCGTCTTCATCTGTCATATTCTTCATCTGTCATATTCGTCTTCATCGGTCATAATCTTCATCTGTCATAATCTCTTTCTTCATCATCATCATCAACAGCAGCAGCAGCAGCAGCGGCGACGGCAGCAGCAGCAGCAGAAGCATTCTTCTTTTTCGTCCCCATCTTCATCCTTATTCTCACACTACTCCTCATCATCATTCTCCGAATGCAAGACTATAATCACCATCTATTTCATATTGAGCCCTTGAACACTCACTAACTTGACGCATTTTACTCATCACTATAATCATTATCGTTTTTTACCAATGTATATATGAATAAGGTTTCAAGACCTTTTCTTACCTCAACCAGTCCCGATTTGAGCCATCGCCTCATTGGTGGGTTGTCATCAGTAGCCAACTCCACTGCAAGGGGCATCTCTTCGGGTGGATGGTTGGACCCTTCCGGTACAGTGGACGCTGAAACATTTGAACAGAAGCAGCACCACATTTTCCCATATAAATATTTATACATAATTAAAGCAAGTACAATAATAATACAAACAAATATTAAACATATAAATAAATGTGCTTGTAAACTAGTATTATCCAAAATAATAAAAACACAGTTGTTTTTAAGCCTTTCCATGTGTTAAATATATTATTAATAAGACCCAATCTAAAAAAAAAACGAAGCCCCATCTAATATACCATACTATATTTATTGAAATACACGAAAACTAAATAAACATTTTCTACTACACGGGTTCGGTTCAAGAGATCTTGGGAACAATGCTGGTGCCTTTTAGCATGTTCACTGTAAGATTTCAAAAACCAACAGAAAATGCCTATTCATTTCTGTGTACTTCTTTGGAAAAAAAAGAAAATTTGGCTTATTGATTGAAACAGATTTTTCCATTATCAACAACTTCTAAAAAGCGAGCAAAATGAAACATATCTTTTTTGAAGGTTTTGTCCACAGCAGCACAGGAAGCGAACTCCAGTGCTAGTGAAGCCCCATCCCGCCAAACTGAGTAAATTAGATTAATTAACTTTGAATGGACACAACTTGGAAAAGTATTAGCGAATCGATTCATCAGCCTTTTTTGCAATGTGATAATCTTGAATGCATAAATAAGCAATACTCTTCTTCTTCTTCTTCTTCTTCTTCTTCTTCTTCTTCTTCTTCTTGTTCTTCAAATTCTTCTTCTTAACCCCCCCCCCCCTCTTCATCCTCATCACTATCATCATCCTCTTCATCTGTCATAATCTTCATCTGTCATATTCGTCTTCATCTGTCATATTCTTCATCTGTCATATTCGTCTTCATCGGTCATAATCTTCATCTGTCATAATCTCTTTCTTCATCATCATCATCAACAGCAGCAGCAGCAGCGGCGGCGGCGGCAGCAGCAGAAGCATTCTTCTTCTTTTTCGTCCTCATCTTCATCCTTATTCTCACCCTACTCCTCATCATCATTCTACGAATGCAAGACTATAATCACCATCTATTACATATTGAACCCTTGAGCACTCACTAACTTGACGCATTTTACTCATCACTATTATCATTATTTTTTTTTTACCAATGTATATATGAATAAGGTTTCAAGACCTATTCTTACCTCAACCAGTCCCGATTTGAGCCATCGCCTCATTGGTGGGTTGTCATCAGTAGCCAACTCCACTGCAAGGGGCATCTCTTCGGGTGGATGGTTGGACCCTTCCGGTACAGTGGACGCTGAAACATTTGAACAGAAGCAGCACCACATGTTCCCATATAAATTTTTATATATAATTAAAGCAAGTACAATAATAATACAAACAAATATTAAACATATGAATAAATGTGCTTATAAACTAGTATTATCCAAAATAATAAAAACACAGTTGTTTTTAAGCCTTTTCATGTGTTAAATATATTATTAATAAGACCCAATCTAAAAAAACAAACGAAGACCAATCTAATATACCATACTATATTTATTGAAATACACGAAAACTAAATAAACATTTTCTACTACACGGGTTCGGTTCAAGAGATCTTGGGAACAATGCTGGTGCCTTTTAGCATGTTCACTGTAAGATTTCAAAAACCAACAGAAAATGCCTATTCATTTATGTGTATTTCTTTGGAAAAAAAGAAAATTTGGCTTATTGATTGAAACAGATTTTTCTATTTTCAACAACTTCTAAAAAAAGCGAGCAAAATGAAACATATCTTTTTTGAAGGTTTTGTCCACAGCAGCACAGGAAGCGAACTCCAGTGCTAGTGAAGCCCCATCCCGCCAACCTGAGTAAATTAGATTAATTAACTTTGAATGGGCACAACTTGAAAAGTATTAACGAATCGATTCATCAACCTTTTTTGCAATGTGATAATATTGAATGCATAAGTAAGCAAATATCGTTTCTTCTACTTTTTCTTCTTCTTCTTCTTCTTCTTCTTCTTCTTCTTCTTCTTCTTCTTCTTCTTCTTCTTCTTCTTCCTAGTCTTCTTCATAGTCTTCTTATTCTTCTTCCTGTTCTTCAAATTCTTCTTCTTAACCCCCCCCCTCTACATCCTCATCACTATTATCATCGTTTTCATCTGTCATAATCTTCATCTGTCATATTCGTCTTCATCTGTCATATTCTTCATCTGTCATATTCGTCTTCATCGGTCATAATCTTCATCTGTCATAATCTCTTTCTTCATCATCACCATCAACAGCAGCAGCAGCAGCAGCGGCGACGGCAGCAGCAGCAGCAGAAGCATTCTTCTTTTTCGTCCCCATCTTCATCCTTATTCTCACACTACTCCTCATCATCATTGTCCGAATGCAAGACTATAATCACCATCTATTTCATATTGAGCCCTTGAACACTCACTAACTTGACGCATTTTACTCATCACTATAATCATTATCGTTTTTTACCAATGTATATATGAATAAGGTTTTCAAGACCTTTTCTTACCTCAACCAGTCCCGATTTGAGCCATCGCCTCATTGGTGGGTTGTCATCAGTAGCCAACTCCACTGCAAGGGGCATCTCTTCGGGTGGATGGTTGGACCCTTCCGGTACAGTGGACGCTGAAACATTTGAACAGAAGCAGCACCACATGTTCCCATATAAATATTTATACATAATTAAAGCAAGTACAATAATAATACAAACAAATATTAAACATATAAATAAATGTGCTTGTAAACTAGTATTATCCAAAATAATAAAAACACAGTTGTTTTTAAGCCTTTCCATGTGTTAAATATATTATTAATAAGACCCAATCTAAAAAAAAACGAAGCCCCATCTAATATACCATACTATATTTATTGAAATACACGAAAACTAAATAAACATTTTCTACTACACGGGTTCGGTTCAAGAGATCTTGGGAACAATGCTGGTGCCTTTTAGCATGTTCACTGTAAGATTTCAAAAACCAACAGAAAATGCCTATTCATTTCTGTGTACTTCTTTGGAAAAAAAAAGAAAATTTGGCTTATTGATTGAAACAGATTTTTCCATTATCAACAACTTCTAAAAAAGCGAGCAAAATGAAACATCTTTTTGAAGGTTTTGTCCACAGCAGCACAGGAAGCGAACTCCAGTGCTAGTGAAGCCCCATCCCGCCAACCTGAGTAAATTAGATTAATTAACTTTGAATGGGCACAACTTGGAAAAGTATTAGCGAATCGATTCATCAGCCTTTTTTGCAATGTGATAATCTTGAATGCATAAGTAAGCAATACTCTTCTTCTTCTTCTTCTTCTTCTTCTTCTTCTTCTTCATAGTCTTCTTCTTCCTGTTCTTCAAATTCTTCTTCTTAACCCCCCCCCTCTTCATCCTCATCACTATCATCATCCTCTTCATCTGTCATAATCTTCATCTGTCATATTCGTCTTCATCTGTCATATTCTTCATCTGTCATATTCGTCTTCATCGGTCATAATCTTCATCTGTCATAATCTCTTTCTTCATCATCATCATCAACAGCAGCAGCAGCAGCGGCGGCGGCGGCAGCAGCAGAAGCATTCTTCTTCTTTTTCGTCCTCATCTTCATCCTTATTCTCACCCTACTCCTCATCATCATTCTACGAATGCAAGACTATAATCACCATCTATTACATATTGAACCCTTGAGCACTCACTAACTTGACGCATTTTACTCATCACTATTATCATTATTTTTTTTTACCAATGTATATATGAATAAGGTTTCAAGACCTATTCTTACCTCAACCAGTCCCGATTTGAGCCATCGCCTCATTGGTGGGTTGTCATCAGTAGCCAACTCCACTGCAAGGGGCATCTCTTCGGGTGGATGGTTGGACCCTTCCGGTACAGTGGACGCTGAAACATTTGAACAGAAGCAGCACCACATGTTCCCATATAAATTTTTATATATAATTAAAGCAAGTACAATAATAATACAAACAAATATTAAACATATGAATAAATGTGCTTATAAACTAGTATTATCCAAAATAATAAAAACACAGTTGTTTTTAAGCCTTTCCATGTGTTAAATATATTATTAATAAGACCCAATCTAAAAAAAAAACGAAGACCAATCTAATATACCATACTATATTTATTGAAATACACGAAAACTAAATAAACATTTTCTACTACACGGGTTCGGTTCAAGAGATCTTGGGAACAATGCTGGTGCCTTTTAGCATGTTCAGTGTAAGATTTCAAAAACCAACAGAAAATGCCTATTCATTTATGTGTATTTCTTTGGAAAAAAAGAAAATTTGGCTTATTGATTGAAACAGATTTTTCTATTTTCAACAACTTCTAAAAAAAGCGAGCAAAATGAAACATATCTTTTTTGAAGGTTTTGTCCACAGCAGCACAGGAAGCGAACTCCAGTGCTAGTGAAGCCCCATCCCGCCAACCTGAGTAAATTAGATTAATTAACTTTGAATGGGCACAACTTGGAAAAGTATTAGCGAATCGATTCATCAGCCTTTTTTGCAATGTGATAATCTTGAATGCATAAGTAAGCAATACTCTTCTTCTTCTTCTTCTTCTTCTTCTTCTTATTATTCTTCTTCTTCCTGTTCTTCAAATTCTTCTTCTTAACCCCCCCACTCTTCATCCTCATCACTATCATCATCCTCTTCATCTGTCATAATCTTCATCTGTCATATTCGTCTTCATCTGTCATATTCTTCATCTGTCATATTCGTCTTCATCGGTCATAATCTTCATCTGTCATAATCTCTTTCTTCATCATCATCATCAACAGCAGCAGCAGCAGCGGCGGCGGCGGCAGCAGCAGAAGCATTCTTCTTCTTTTTCGTCCTCATCTTCATCCTTATTCTCACCCTACTCCTCATCATCATTCTACGAATGCAAGACTATAATCACCATCTATTACATATTGAACCCTTGAGCACTCACTAACTTGACGCATTTTACTCATCACTATTATCATTATTTTTTTTACCAATGTATATATGAATAAGGTTTCAAGACCGATTCTTACCTCAACCAGTCCCGATTTGAGCCATCGCCTCATTGGTGGGTTGTCATCAGTAGCCAACTCCACTGCAAGGGGCATCTCTTCGGGTGGATGGTTGGACCCTTCCGGTACAGTGGACGCTGAAACATTTGAACAGAAGCAGCACCACATGTTCCCATATAAATTTTTATATATAATTAAAGCAAGTACAATAATAATACAAACAAATATTAAACATATGAATAAATGTGCTTATAAACTATTATTATCCAAAATAATAAAAACACAGTTGTTTTTAAGCCTTTCCATGTGTTAAATATATTATTAATAAGACCCAATCTAAAAAAAAACGAAGACCAATCTAATATACCATACTATATTTATTGAAATACACGAAAACTAAATAAACATTTTCTACTACACGGGTTCGGTTCAAGAGATCTTGGGAACAATGCTGGTGCCTTTTAGCATGTTCAGTGTAAGATTTCAAAAACCAACAGAAAATGCCTATTCATTTATGTGTATTTCTTTGGAAAAAAAGAAAATTTGGCTTATTGATTGAAACAGATTTTTCTATTTTCAACAACTTCTAAAAAAAGCGAGCAAAATGAAACATATCTTTTTTGAAGGTTTTGTCCACAGCAGCACAGGAAGCGAACTCCAGTGCTAGTGAAGCCCCATCCCGCCAACCTGAGTAAATTAGATTAATTAACTTTGAATGGGCACAACTTGAAAAGTATTAACGAATCGATTCATCAACCTTTTTTGCAATGTGATAATATTGAATGCATAAGTAAGCAAATATCGTTTCTTCTACTTTTTCTTCTTCTTCTTCTTCTTCTTCTTCTTCTTCTTCTTCTTCTTCTTCTTCCTAGTCTTCTTCATAGTCTTCTTATTCTTCTTCCTGTTCTTCAAATTCTTCTTCTTAACCCCCCCCCTCTACATCCTCATCACTATTATCATCGTTTTCATCTGTCATAATCTTCATCTGTCATATTCGTCTTCATCTGTCATATTCTTCATCTGTCATATTCGTCTTCATCGGTCATAATCTTCATCTGTCATAATCTCTTTCTTCATCATCATCATCAACAGCAGCAGCAGCAGCAGCAGCAGCGGCGACGGCAGCAGCAGCAGCAGAAGCATTCTTCTTTTTCGTCCCCATCTTCATCCTTATTCTCACACTACTCCTCATCATCATTCTCCGAATGCAAGACTATAATCACCATCTATTTCATATTGAGCCCTTGAACACTCACTAACTTGACGCATTTTACTCATCACTATAATCATTATCGTTTTTTACCAATGTATATATGAATAAGGTTTCAAGACCTTTTCTTACCTCAACCAGTCCCGATTTGAGCCATCGCCTCATTGGTGGGTTGTCATCAGTAGCCAACTCCACTGCAAGGGGCATCTCTTCGGGTGGATGGTTGGACCCTTCCGGTACAGTGGACGCTGAAACATTTGAACAGAAGCAGCACCACATGTTCCCATATAAATATTTATACATAATTAAAGCAAGTACAATAATAATACAAACAAATATTAAACATATAAATAAATGTGCTTGTAAACTAGTATTATCCAAAATAATAAAAACACAGTTGTTTTTAAGCCTTTCCATGTGTTAAATATATTATTAATAAGACCCAATCTAAAAAAAAACGAAGCCCCATCTAATATACCATACTATATTTATTGAAATACACGAAAACTAAATAAACATTTTCTACTACACGGGTTCGGTTCAAGAGATCTTGGGAACAATGCTGGTGCCTTTTAGCATGTTCACTGTAAGATTTCAAAAACCAACAGAAAATGCCTATTCATTTCTGTGTACTTCTTTGGAAAAAAAAAGAAAATTTGGCTTATTGATTTAAACAGATTTTTCCATTATCAACAACTTCTAAAAAAGCGAGCAAAATGAAACATATCTTTTTTGAAGGTTTTGTCCACAGCAGCACAGGAAGCGAACTCCAGTGCTAGTGAAGCCCCATCCCGCCAACCTGAGTAAATTAGATTAATTAACTTTGAATGGGCACAACTTGGAAAAGTATTAGCGAATCGATTCATCAGCCTTTTTTGCAATGTGATAATCTTGAATGCATAAGTAAGCAATACTCTTCTTCTTCTTCTTCTTCTTCTTCTTCTTCTTCTTCTTCTTCTTCTTCCTGTTCTTCAAATTCTTCTTCTTAACCCCCCCCTCTACATCCTCATCACTATCATCATCCTCTTCATCTGTCATAATCTTCATCTGTCATATTCGTCTTCATCTGTCATATTCTTCATCTGTCATATTCGTCTTCATCGTTCATAATCTTCATCTGTCATAATCTCTTTCTTCATCATCATCATCAACAGCAGCAGCAGCAGCGGCGGCGGCGGCAGCAGCAGAAGCATTCTTCTTCTTTTTCGTCCTCATCTTCATCCTTATTCTCACCCTACTCCTCATCATCATTCTACGAATGCAAGACTATAATCACCATCTATTACATATTGAACCCTTGAGCACTCACTAACTTGACGCATTTTACTCATCACTATTATCATTATTTTTTTTTACCAATGTATATATGAATAAGGTTTCAAGACCTATTCTTACCTCAACCAGTCCCGATTTGAGCCATCGCCTCATTGGTGGGTTGTCATCAGTAGCCAACTCCACTGCAAGGGGCATCTCTTCGGGTGGATGGTTGGACCCTTCCGGTACAGTGGACGCTGAAACATTTGAACAGAAGCAGCACCACATGTTCCCATATAATTTTTATATATAATTAAAGCAAGTACAATAATAATACAAACAAATATTAAACATATGAATAAATGTGCTTATAAACTAGTATTATCCAAAATAATAAAAACACAGTTGTTTTTAAGCCTTTCCATGTGTTAATATATTATTAATAAGACCCAATCTAAAAAAAAAACGAAGACCAATCTAATATACCATACTATATTTATTGAAATACACGAAAACTAAATAAACATTTTCTACTACACGGGTTCGGTTCAAGAGATCTTGGGAACAATGCTGGTGCCTTTTAGCATGTTCACTGTAAGATTTCAAAAACCAACAGAAAATGCCTATTCATTTATGTATTTGCTTTTGGAAAAAAAGAAAATTTGGCTTATTGATTGAAACAGATTTTTCCATTATCAACAACTTCTAAAAAAGCGAGCAAAATGAAACATATCTTTTTTGAAGGTTTTGTCCACAGCAGCACAGGAAGCGAACTCCAGTGCTAGTGAAGCCCCATCCCGCCAACCTGAGTAAATTAGATTAATTAACTTTGAATGGGCACAACTTGGAAAAGTATTAGCGAATCGATTCATCAGCCTTTTTTGCAATGTGATAATCTTGAATGCATAAGTAAGCAATACTCTTCTTCTTCTTCTTCTTCTTCTTCTTCTTCTTCTTCTTCTTCCAGTTCTTCAAATTCTTCTTCTTAACCCCCCCCTCTTCATCCTCATCACTATCATCATCCTCTTCATCTGTCATAATCTTCATCTGTCATATTCGTCTTCATCTGTCATATTCTTCATCTGTCATATTCGTCTTCATCGGTCATAATCTTCATCTGTCATAATCTCTTTCTTCATCATCATCATCAACAGCAGCAGCAGCAGCGGCGGCGGCGGCAGCAGCAGAAGCATTCTTCTTCTTTTTCGTCCTCATCTTCATCCTTATTCTCACCCTACTCCTCATCATCATTCTACGAATGCAAGACTATAATCACCATCTATTACATATTGAACCCTTGAGCACTCACTAACTTGACGCATTTTACTCATCACTATTATCATTATTTTTTTTTACCAATGTATATATGAATAAGGTTTCAAGACCTATTCTTACCTCAACCAGTCCCGATTTGAGCCATCGCCTCATTGGTGGGTTGTCATCAGTAGCCAACTCCACTGCAAGGGGCATCTCTTCGGGTGGATGGTTGGACCCTTCCGGTACAGTGGACGCTGAAACATTTGAACAGAAGCAGCACCACATGTTCCCATATAAATATTTATACATAATTAAAGCAAGTACAATAATAATACAAACAAATATTAAACATATAAATAAATGTGCTTGTAAACTAGTATTATCCAAAATAATAAAAACACAGTTGTTTTTAAGCCTTTCCATGTGTTAAATATATTATTAATAAGACCCAATCTAAAAAAAAAAACGAAGACCAATCTAATATACCATACTCTATTTATTGAAATACACGAAAACTAAATAAACATTTTCTACTACACGGGTTCGGTTCAAGAGATCTTGGGAACAATGCTGGTGCCTTTTAGCATGTTCAGTGTAAGATTTCAAAAACCAACAGAAAATGCCTATTCATTTCTGTGTACTTCTTTGGAAAAAAAAAGAAAATTTGGCTTATTGATTGAAACAGATTTTTCCATTATCAACAACTTCTAAAAAAGCGAGCAAAATGAAACATATCTTTTTTGAAGGTTTTGTCCACAGCAGCACAGGAAGCGAACTCCAGTGCTAGTGAAGCCCCATCCCGCCAACCTGAGTAAATTAGATTAATTAACTTTGAATGGGCACAACTTGGAAAAGTATTAGCGAATCGATTCATCAGCCTTTTTTGCAATGTGATAATCTTGAATGCATAAGTAAGCAATACTCTTCTTCTTCTTCTTCTTCTTCTTCTTCTTCTTCTTCTTCTTCTTCTTCTTCCTGTTCTTCAAATTCTTCTTCTTAACCCCCCCCCTCTTCATCCTCATCACTATCATCATCCTCTTCATCTGTCATAATCTTCATCTGTCATATTCGTCTTCATCTGTCATATTCTTCATCTGTCATATTCGTCTTCATCGGTCATAATCTTCATCTGTCATAATCTCTTTCTTCATCATCATCATCAACAGCAGCAGCAGCAGCGGCGGCGGCGGCAGCAGCAGAAGCATTCTTCTTCTTTTTCGTCCTCATCTTCATCCTTATTCTCACCCTACTCCTCATCATCATTCTACGAATGCAAGACTATAATCACCATCTATTACATATTGAACCCTTGAGCACTCACTAACTTGACGCATTTTACTCATCACTATTATCATTATTTTTTTTTTACCAATGTATATATGAATAAGGTTTCAAGACCTATTCTTACCTCAACCAGTCCCGATTTGAGCCATCGCCTCATTGGTGGGTTGTCATCAGTAGCCAACTCCACTGCAAGGGGCATCTCTTCGGGTGGATGGTTGGACCCTTCCGGTACAGTGGACGCTGAAACATTTGAACAGAAGCAGCACCACATGTTCCCATATAAATTTTTATATATAATTAAAGCAAGTACAATAATAATACAAACAAATATTAAACATATGAATAAATGTGCTTATAAACTAGTATTATCCAAAATAATAAAAACACAGTTGTTTTTAAGCCTTTCCATGTGTTAAATATATTATTAATAAGACCCAATCTAAAAAAAAACGAAGCCCCATCTAATATACCATACTATATTTATTGAAATACACGAAAACTAAATAAACATTTTCTACTACACGGGTTCGGTTCAAGAGATCTTGGGAACAATGCTGGTGCCTTTTAGCATGTTCAGTGTAAGATTTCAAAAACCAACAGAAAATGCCTATTCATTTCTGTGTATTTCTTTGGAAAAAAAGAAAATTTGGCTTATTGATTGAAACAGATTTTTCTATTTTCAACAACTTCTAAAAAAAGCGAGCAAAATGAAACATATCTTTTTTGAAGGTTTTGTCCACAGCAGCACAGGAAGCGAACTCCAGTGCTAGTGAAGCCCCATCCCGCCAACCTGAGTAAATTAGATTAATTAACTTTGAATGGGCACAACTTGAAAAGTATTAACGAATCGATTCATCAACCTTTTTTGCAATGTGATAATATTGAATGCATAAGTAAGCAAATATCGTTTCTTCTACTTTTTCTTCTTCTTCTTCTTCTTCTTCTTCTTCTTCTTCTTCTTCTTCTTCTTCTTCTTCTTCTTCATAGTCTTCTTCATAGTCTTCTTATTCTTCTTCCTGTTCTTCAAATTCTTCTTCTTAACCCCCCCCTCTACCTCCTCATCACTATTATCATCGTTTTCATCTGTCATAATCTTCATCTGTCATATTCGTCTTCATCTGTCATATTCTTCATCTGTCATATTCGTCTTCATCGGTCATAATCTTCATCTGTCATAATCTCTTTCTTCATCATCATCATCAACAGCAGCAGCAGCAGCAGCGGCGACGGCAGCAGCAGCAGCAGCAGAAGCATTCTTCTTTTTCGTCCCCATCTTCATCCTTATTCTCACACTACTCCTCATCATCATTCTCCGAATGCAAGACTATAATCACCATCTATTTCATATTGAGCCCTTGAACACTCACTAACTTGACGCATTTTACTCATCACTATAATCATTATCGTTTTTTACCAATGTATATATGAATAAGGTTTCAAGACCTTTTCTTACCTCAACCAGTCCCGATTTGAGCCATCGCCTCATTGGTGGGTTGTCATCAGTAGCCAACTCCACTGCAAGGGGCATCTCTTCGGGTGGATGGTTGGACCCTTCCGGTACAGTGGACGCTGAAACATTTGAACAGAAGCAGCACCACATGTTCCCATATAAATATTTATACATAATTAAAGCAAGTACAATAATAATACAAACAAATATTAAACATATAAATAAATGTGCTTGTAAACTAGTATTATCCAAAATAATAAAAACACAGTTGTTTTTAAGCCTTTCCATGTGTTAAATATATTATTAATAAGACCCAATCTAAAAAAAAACGAAGCCCCATCTTATATACCATACTATATTTATTGAAATACACGAAAACTAAATAAACATTTTCTACTACACGGGTTCGGTTCAAGAGATCTTGGGAACAATGCTGGTGCCTTTTAGCATGTTCACTGTAAGATTTCAAAAACCAACAGAAAATGCCTATTCATTTCTGTGTACTTCTTTGGAAAAAAAAGAAAATTTGGCTTATTGATTGAAACAGATTTTTCCATTATCAACAACTTCTAAAAAAGCGAGCAAAATGAAACATATCTTTTTTGAAGGTTTTGTCCACAGCAGCACAGGAAGCGAACTCCAGTGCTAGTGAAGCCCCATCCCGCCAACCTGAGTAAATTAGATTAATTAACTTTGAATGGGCACAACTTGGAAAAGTATTAGCGAATCGATTCATCAGCCTTTTCTTCTTCTTCTTCTTCTTCCTGTTCTTCAAATTCTTCTTCTTAACCCCCCCCCCCCTCTTCATCCTCATCACTATCATCATCCTCTCCATCTGTCATAATCTTCATCTGTCATATTCGTCTTCATCTGTCATATTCTTCATCTGTCATATTCGTCTTCATCGGTCATAATCTTCATCTGTCATAATCTCTTTCTTCATCATCATCATCAACAGCAGCAGCAGCAGCGGCGGCGGCGGCAGCAGCAGAAGCATTCTTCTTCTTTTTCGTCCTCATCTTCATCCTTATTCTCACCCTACTCCTCATCATCATTCTACGAATGCAAGACTATAATCACCATCTATTACATATTGAACCCTTGAGCACTCACTAACTTGACGCATTTTACTCATCACTATTATCATTTTTTTTTACAATGTATATATGAATAAGGTTTCAAGACCTATTCTTACCTCAACCAGTCCCGATTTGAGCCATCGCCTCATTGGTGGGTTGTCATCAGTAGCCAACTCCACTGCAAGGGGCATCTCTTCGGGTGGATGGTTGGACCCTTCCGGTACAGTGGACGCTGAAACATTTGAACAGAAGCAGCACCACATGTTCCCATATAAATTTTATATATAATTAAAGCAAGTACAATAATAATACAAACAAATATTAAACATATGAATAAATGTGCTTATAAACTAGTATTATCCAAAATAATAAAAACACAGTTGTTTTTAAGCCTTTCCATGTGTTAAATATATTATTAATAAGACCCAATCTAAAAAAAAACGAAGACCATCTAATATACCATACTATATTTATTGAAATACACGAAAACTAAATAAACATTTTCTACTACACGGGTTCGGTTCAAGAGATCTTGGGAACAATGCTGGTGCCTTTTAGCATGTTCACTGTAAGATTTCAAAAACCAACAGAAAATGCCTATTCATTTCTGTGTATTCTTTGGAAAAAAAGAAAATTTGGCTTATTGATTGAAACAGATTTTTCTATTTCAACAACTTCTAAAAAAGCGAGCAAAATGAAACATATCTTTTTTGAAGGTTTTGTCCACAGCAGCACAGGAAGCGAACTCCAGTGCTAGTGAAGCCCCATCCCGCCAACCTGAGTAAATTAGATTAATTAACTTTGAATGGGCACAACTTGGAAAAGTATTAGCGAATCGATTCATCAGCCTTTTTTGCAATGTGATAATCTTGAATGCATAAGTAAGCAATACTCTTCTTCTTCTTCTTCTTCTTCTTCTTCTTCTTCCTTCGTCTTCTTCATAGTCTTCTTATTCTTCTTCCTGTTCTTCAAATTCTTCTTCTTAACCCCCCCCCTCTACATCCTCATCACTATTATCATCGTTTTCATCTGTCATAATCTTCATCTGTCATATTCGTCTTCATCTGTCATATTCTTCATCTGTCATATTCTTCATCGGTCATAATCTTCATCTGTCATAATCTCTTTCTTCATCATCATCATCAACAGCAGCAGCAGCAGCAGTGGCGACGGGCAGCAGCAGCAGCAGAAGCATTCTTCTTTTTCGTCCTCATCTTCATCCTTATCTCACACTACTCCTCATCATCATTCTCCGAATGCAAGACTATAATCACCATCTATTTCATATTGAGCCTTGAACACTCACTAACTTGACGCATTTTACTCATCACTATAATCATTATCGTTTTTTACCAATGTAATATGAATAAGGTTTCAAGACCTTTCTTACCTCAACCAGTCCCGATTTGAGCCATCGCCTCATTGGTGGGTTGTCATCAGTAGCCAACTCCACTGCAAGGGGCATCTCTTCGGGTGGATGGTTGGACCCTTCCGGTACAGTGGACGCTGAAACATTTGAACAGAAGCAGCACCACATGTTCCCATATAAATATATACATAATTAAAGCAAGTACAATAATAATACAAACAAATATTAAACATATAATAAATGTGCTTGTAAACTAGTATTATCCAAAATAATAAAAAACACAGTTGTTTTTAAGCCTTTCCATGTGTTAAATATATTATTAATAAGACCCAATCTAAAAAAAAACGAAGCCCCATCTTATATACCATACTATATTTATTGAAATACACGAAAACTAAATAAACATTTTCTACTACACGGGTTCGGTTCAAGAGATCTTGGGAACAATGCTGGTGCCTTTTAGCATGTTCACTGTAAGATTTCAAAAACCAACAGAAAATGCCTATTCATTTCTGTGTACTTCTTGGAAAAAAAAAGAAAATTTGGCTTATTGATTGAAACAGATTTTTCCATTATCAACAACTTCTAAAAAAGCGAGCAAAATGAAACATATCTTTTTGAAGGTTTTGTCCACAGCAGCACAGGAAGCGAACTCCAGTGCTAGTGAAGCCCCATCCCGCCAACCTGAGTAAATTAGATTAATTACTTGAATGGGCACAACTTGGAAAAGTATTAGCGAATCGATTCATCAGCCTTTTCTTCTTCTTCTTCTTCTTCCTGTTCTTCAAATTCTTCTTCTTAACCCCCCCCCCCTCTTCATCCTCATCACTATCATCATCCTCTCATCTGTCATAATCTTCATCTGTCATATTCGTCTTCATCTGTCATATTCTTCATCTGTCATATTCGTCTTCATCGGTCATAATCTTCATCTGTCATAATCTCTTTCTTCCATCATCATCATCAACAGCAGCAGCAGCAGCGGCGGCGGCGGCAGCAGCAGAAGCATTCTTCTTCTTTTTCGTCCTCATCTTCATCCTTATTCTCACCCTACTCCTCATCATCATTCTACGAATGCAAGACTATAATCACCATCTATTACATATTGAACCCTTGAGCACTCACTAACTTGACGCATTTTACTCATCACTATTATCATTTTTTTTTACCAATGTATATATGAATAAGGTTTCAAGACCTATTCTTACCTCAACCAGTCCCGATTTGAGCCATCGCCTCATTGGTGGGTTGTCATCAGTAGCCAACTCCACTGCAAGGGGCATCTCTTCGGGTGGATGGTTGGACCCTTCCGGTACAGTGGACGCTGAAACATTTGAACAGAAGCAGCACCACATGTTCCCATATAAATTTTTATATATAATTAAAGCAAGTACAATAATAATACAAACAAATATTAAACATATGAATAAATGTGCTTATAAACTAGTATTATCAAATAATAAAAACACAGTTGTTTTTAAGCCTTTCCATGTGTTAAATATATTATTAATAAGACCCAATCTAAAAAAAACGAAGACCATCTAATATACCATACTATATTTTTGAAATACACGAAAACTAAATAAACATTTTCTACTACACGGTTCGGTTCAAGAGATCTTTGGGACAATGCTGGTGCCTTTTAGCATGTTCAGTGTAAGATTTCAAAAACCAACAGAAATGCCTATTCATTTACGTGTTTTCTTTGGAAAAAAAGAAAATTTGGCTATTGATTGAAACAGATTTTTCTATTTTCAACAACTTCTAAAAAGCGAGC